>NW_027499475.1:0-119988 GCF_021521415.1 Bidens hawaiensis | reverse complement strand
TTATTTTAACATACTTAACCCAACCAGTAAACTACCACTTTTAGTAGGCCCAACATACTTGCGAGCACCGGATGACCTGGCGAAGGAATATATTCTATAGTTATATTTAATAACCTCTAAGGGTCTAGTTGAATATATGAGTGCATTCATATGATAAATATACTAACTAAACTCATAACGAACAATTGTCTACTTATGGAAGAGGCTAAAGAAAAACAATTGCCTAATGATGGGATCGTACCGGAATAATTGTCGGGCAAGTTGTAAACCATATATAATTGTATAATGTGTACTTAGATAGATAAGGGTAGTACGATATTGTTGTATATAGCCTTCGATACCCCATGCAAGCATCTGGTAGGATGCTATGTTGATATGGGTGACGCATTGGATATTTCATTTCAAACACTTACCCTTACTGGATTACAATTACTTGTCACTAGGTGACAACTTTTGATATATATATATATATATATATATATAAACATTGGCCTTTGTTAGGCTAACTTTACATATTATCCTTAGTATTCAAACTCGAGAACAAACCCGTGTGATATATACGTGTTAATTGAAATACCTGATTACTTGTTATTGTAATTCCCTTTGTGATCATTAGTGTATGTTAATTTTGTTAATTGTTGGATAACTGGTTATTGTTATAGAATGGCCCCGAAGAAAGTAAACATGTTGTCTGAGGCAGATATAGCCGAGATGATCGCTCGACAACTACAAACAGTACTTCCGACAATAGCAGCACAATTCGCTGCTGGTATCCATACAACTATGAATACAAATCAAGTGCCGAACGCTAACGCGGTTGTAAATACTAATCCCTTGACAAATACTAATACAACCACAAATGCTCCCCTGATAAATACTGATACTATCACAACTAATACTCCCGTTGAATACCAATATTACTTTAAATAATGCATCGAACTTGAACAATAATTGTAACAATCAAAATCCCCCGCAACACGGATATCAACTTAAGAACTTCATGCTATGTAAACCTATGGAATTTAGCGGTACTGAAGGACCAAATGGACTGGTAAAGTGGATCGAAAAGACTGAATCCATCATTAATATCACTAACTGTCCACCAGATTGTATTGTCAAATTTGCTACTTCTACATTTGTAGACCACGCGCTGATGTGGTGGAATACTGTTGTGCAAATTCAAGGACAAGAGGCAACCAATCGTATGTCTTGGACAGAACTTAAAAATCTTATGATAAAACACTTTTGTCCGATAAACGAAATTCAGAAATTAGAGCAAGAACTTTGGAATCTAGAAATGAAGGGTGCAGATCACTTGGAGTATACCCATCGCTTTAACGAACTGGCTTGTCTAATCCCATGGTTAGTTACTCCAGAATCTAAACGTATTGAACGCTACATTTGGGGTTTAGCCCCCGAAGTCAGGAGTTTGGTTAATTCAACTGGCCCTGTAACTTTCGAAAATGCCGTGTTACAAGCCGGCATTGTAACTTCTGATTTGATTAGAAGTGGTTCAGTAAGAATGCCCGGGGAATCATCTGGTACAAAACGAACCAATTATGGAGCGGGAATACAAGAAAGACAATGGAATAAATGCGCGCGCCTTGCAATACAAAATTACGCTATGGTCAGTTCCGATGTGAAACAAGATAAGTATAATGGGCTTTTTCCTAGATGTGGAAAATGTGGTTATCATCATGTTGGTGAATGTCGGACCAATGTGTGTCACAAATGTGGGAAGGTGGGACACTATGCCCGAAATTGTAGAACCGTTATGAATACTATAAATCCACCAACCCAACTCCAGGACTCACAACTACCCCAACCGCAACCAACACGACAACAACCAATCTACCAAAACCAACCCATAATAAACCGTAATGCCTGTTATGAGTGTGGTAGTATGGAGCACATCAAGAAAGACTGCCCTAGATTGAACCCAATTGCGATGGAAAGACAAAGGCAAGGACCGACATCGACGTCCAACTCGACTAGGGGTCACGTATTGTGAATAAACCGGATAGAACAAATGTAGTGACATGTACGTTCTTAGTAATGCCTAACATACTTTAGTCTATTTATTACGGACACTGATAGACGTTTCGTTCCTACAAGTTATTACTTTGGAAAATATACCGTCTAGTAAAATAACAATTCTGTATACTATAGAAACCACCAAAAGTAAGACTATAAATACTAACCATATTACTCGAAAAACTACCATCTTAACCTAAATAACTAGTTATTCCTTATCGATGCACTCCCGGTGGAAGTGAGGAGTCATTGTGTAATAGTCAGTATGGACTAGTTAATTGTGTTCAAATGAAGGTTATATATAGAAATAGAACTGTTATACTGCCTCTTCTAGATAAAGAAGTGATCCCGTACACGGAACAAATCCTAGTACCCCAATGATGAAACACGGATGAGGAAAACTATACTATCCGTAACCGAAACTTGAACCTTAAATTTTTATAGCCTTAATAACTGAGTGATGAACAAGGAAAAGTCAGGCCAGATGTTCGGATAAACTGAGTACTAGTATAAAGATGCAAGCGAAATCTATGAAGGAATCATAGGCTCATGTTTTGTAAAGTGTGCACTATTATAAGTTCTGGGGGAATACTAAAGATCCTCGGAGATGCTACAACAATTCGAGATACCCCATTGGAAGTGGGAAACAAACTAAAATGGAACCCTTAACATGTGTTCCTTAAACATCCCGAGAAAGCAATTCAAGCTGAATGATAGTTTCTTGACTAATCCACTCCAAATACCTTTTTTCCGATTTGTAACAACTATCCAGCTAAAAAAACTCGCCTTAACAAAATCTTACTCTTGGTGAATTGTGTATGAAATTTTAGATCCCTAATTGGCCTAAGCACGGTCTATAATCCTCTATAAAACAATCAAATCAAATAAACTATTCAAACAATAGAGGAAAGTAAGACCAGTAATTTCAATCCTCGTACATTAACAGTCATCATAATATTATACAAGTGGTAATATACTATATTATACGAGCAAGAATGTAACTCGCCATCTTATTAAAATTGAAAAAAAAATTGGTGACCCCCAAAATACAAAATCCGATTTGATTTCGATAACCATAAATAAAACTCGTAATATTAATAACAAACCGAAGGCCGCCTAAGGCTAACAAGAGGGCTATACTGAGAAATACGAGAAGTTATCAAATTTTGAAAGTTGTTAGTTGAGTTGAGGAACGGTGAGTTAATTCTAAAATATATAGCACTATACAAAATTGCCTTGAAAGTTAACCCCATAACGTATTAAACAAAATTATTTCACTCCCTATATTTCATATATCGAATCAAAACGAGTGCCTTACTGACATGGCGGAATTAGTACTATTTGAAAACTTTTATACAGCTAAACTCTATAAAGAGACTCATGAAAATGCTGAGTGGGGAAAATCAAACAGTTGTGACACAATAAAATCTCATTGAATAAAATCCAGTGGAATCCACAACGAGGAATCAAACGTGTTCGGAAACAGAAAAACGAATTCCAAAACAAATGATTATAAAATTTTCCCCAAAAAGAGCATATTTGGCATATTGAATTTCGGGGACGAAATTTCTTAACAGGGGGAGAATGTGACATCCGTGGCAAAACCGAGTACACCTTAGTACTTACAAACTCGAATAAGCGTTTAACCGCTTATTGCGTAACGAACAAACAAATAACCAAACGGGTCTGGTTATGGTCCGGATATCCCAGGGTGCCATCTATAAGTGATATATGATCTATGCAAGCTAAAATATTAGTAATATGGCCTTAGTTCGATAGCAAACAAAACGAGGTACACTATATTCATTACGTAACAAGTAAACGATAAATCGGTTAATTCGTAGTGCTTAAACGAGTAACCGACCGATACTAATTATGACCCGTATACATACTGAGGGGTCATATACGAGTTATATATATGTTATAGAGGCTAACATATTGATATTTAGGCCCCAGTACGTTTAAAACTCTTTAAACGAAAAAGGTTTCGTTTATCGATACGCTATAAGCTTAAACGCAATCGTTAATATCAAAACAAGCATTGTAGCATCCGTTAAGCCGAAAAAGATTTATAAAACACTTATATGACATGTTTTAAGCAATCCGTGAAAATATTTTGGAATTTTACAACGAGTCAGTACGTTTTTCTTATTTTACAAAAATGAGCTGAAAAACACTCGTTTTTGCGCTATTTCTCACACCCGAATTAATTTTCTTGCAAAAAACCGAACCCGAACTAAATTTGAAGTGGGCTTTTCATGTTTGGGCTTGTATAATTAGATTAATGGCCCAAAACAGCCCATTAAGGGCCATTATTGGATTCCGATCGGAACAGCCACCCTATACCACACATTTGTTTTTTTTTTATAACTTACACTTTAAGTCTTTATTATTCAATACAACTCATAAAATTTGAAGTCCAAGCAGCTTCAACTTCTGCTCTATCAACTCTCTTTCAAAACTCTAGGTATCCTGATCATTTCATCATTTTTAACTTGATTTCATTAAGTATAATTAACATATAAACATGTTTTAGTTAGTTTTAAACATGTTTAACCATCCAAAAACCCTAAAAATCAAGTAAAACCATGTTTTGATGTTAAACATGTCTACAAACCAGGAACATATACTTTTTTGGTCAAAAAAGCGGATTAGAACATGAATACAACGTTTTTACGGTTAGAAAGTTCGGTTTGAACTCAAAACCGAAACCCTAATTATCAAGGCTGTTACATGGATGATTTATGCTTGGTTTGATGTTATATGATATGTAGATATACTGAGTTTGCAACCCGAGACCCGGAAAGTCGTTTAAGCTAGCAAAATTCATCGAAAACCGACAAGGTAAACCCGTAACACTCGTTTAGGGGCTATTTAGTATTAGGTTGTGATGTGCTTGTTGTTAGCTTGTGAAAACTTTCAGGGACATTAGGGATCATATAAATGAGTCCCTGTTCAAATTTGGTAATTTTTCGATAAACGGAGAATATTTGGTGAATTTATTTCCGTTTATGAGCGTTTATTTGGGAAAAATAGCTAAACATATTGAAAAATTATGAAACTTGGTTTTGGAGTTTAATATGTGATGGTAAGATCACTGGTAAAGTTTGGGAATCATTGGAAATGCCTAAGTATGGTTTGTGCAATCATGGCTTAACCGAATTTTAACAGCCGAAAAACGCACAAAAAGGCATTTTGTCAAAAGAGTTAGGTTCTGGAAATTTTGCAGGGGCTATGTAATAACATTGAGGCCATTTGTAAAAATTATCGGATTTTTCGGAGGTCGTTTGATATAAACGGGCCATTTATTACACGATTATAACCTATTAATTGAATTTTTATAAATATATAAATAATCATAAAGTTTCTGAAAATATTTTTATAAAATTCTCCATGTCTTAATGTATTTTTACAAAAATTGACATAATTTATATATAAGTACATATTTAGTTATGATTAATCAAAGATTTAAATTATAATTGTTTTAACGAAACCGGCAGTTTTGTGTTTAACGGACTGACTGGTATGTCAAAATGTCAAAAGTGGTCAAATATCATGTTTTTGAATGATATTGATAAAAACGAACTTTTTACCAGAAATCCGAAAAATTCGGGTGAATTATGCGCGTTTTGTATAATCAAACCCGTATGAAAACGGAAACAAACCTTGCGATCAAACCAGACACCGAAACCTTAAAATTCTTTCATAAATCAAATTATTTTATCAATCAATATATTTACTTAAGTTTTATGTGATCTTACCTAATCCCGAAACGTATAAACGATCAACTGAGCTAGGCTCGGGAAACGGTGAAACTGAGCCAAATCCAGTTTTAAACATTTCATAGTATACAACGTCACAATCTAAGACTATGGTCATGTTCTGGGCCTAATAGCTATACCCAGATTATCTATACGGCCCGACTTAGCTTGAACACTGTACTAGTATTAACGATACGATACCGTTTATAGGAATCAGGCTATAAACGAGGCATCTGACTTACTGATACGTAATTTCTGTGCGAACTACGATAAGGTGAGTTTCATGACCCCACTCTTTAAACTATTTTACGAACTTTTGGGGTGGAAAGCATGTTTATACACGTTATCTATCTGAAAACGGTTCAGGATATAAAATATCTGAACATTTATATATGAAAAGTCCCTACAAACATAATGATTGACTACGTGCTGATGAAAGATGATTATTATCGTTGATTGATATATTGAGCGGAGATAATACGAATTGCAAAACATAATGAAATTACACGTGACAACATGTTTATACAAACACATTGTGTAATGTTAAACATAACTAATTTGGGAAACAACATGGTCTGTAATGGCCATGGGGATAACGTGGTCTATGATATTTATGGGGCTATTGTGGGCGGAAGGGTGGCCACAATAGTAACAAACTAAAGTTGAGTATGGCCTATGAGCCAAGTTCTGCTGCAACTTATTAAACTAAAGTTGAGTATGGCCTATGAGCCAAGTTCTGCTGCAACTTATAAACTAAAGTTGAGTATGGCCTATGAGCCAAGTTCTGCTGCAACTTATTAAACGAACTAACTTGATTATCACATGAATGTTAAGAAAATAATGTGATTATGCGTATTGTGGGCGGATGGGGTGCTACAGTATTTGGTGATACGTGATAAATACTATATGTGTATATGTGTCTATATACATGCTATGTGATTAGCCGTAGGAAATACTATGTGTAGAATATACTAATTATTTGCGTGTACACTATATAATGTTTGAGTTTACATGGAATCATTGTGGGTGGAAGGGGGACCACAGTGGTTGATGTTAACGCGGAACCGTTGTGGGCGGAAGGGGGGCCACAGTGGTTGAATTTATGTGGAACCGTTGTGGGAGGAAGGGGGTCCATAGTGGTTGGTTAAACACGGAAATTGGAAACAGGTAGTATGAACAAACAATCACGATTTTACTGAAATTTCAAATTTATATTATAAACTTACATGTGTGCATATGCACACACAAGGATATGGCTGTACATATTTATACAAACGTAAACACATATTTTTACATACGCGCGTACATACAAACTATGACTGTGTGGTACGCAGAACTGATTTCGTTAAACTTATGAAACTCACCAACTATTCGTAGTTGACCTATTTTAACATGCTTTTCAGGTAATCAGATATGAGAAGTAATTTCCTGTGCGTTACGTGTCTGATTGGTGAATGATGTCATGGGCATTTGAGTTAGAAGTAAAGTAATTGAAGAACCGGTTTGATTGTATCACCTAGTTTGTAAAAGATGTTAGAACGATATAATATATTGTAAATTAGTTAGTAATGTTTCTTTATGAACAATGTATTTGATACCAGTTGTATCTGTTGCATTTCCGTTTTACGCTTCCGCAATTCGCTTAACGGGGTGTGACAAAATACCTTCCCGACACCGTGGCCTCAATCATGCGACCGTTTAGATAATCTTCAAGTTGGGCTGGTCGCCGAAAGTCAAAGTGGTGATTTATTTATATAACAGGGCTTTCCGTTAAAGCAAATCGAAGATTGGAGCACACCAACCATCTTATAAACAGCTCCACAGGCCTATTCTCCTATGTTATTTGGAGAAAAGCGCACATATTGTGCTTCGGTTCAAACAGATACACCATTTTTTCTGCACAAAGACAAGCAAAAATACACATTCAAAGCAATAATTAGTTATTAAAGAACATTAATTGAACACGAAAATAGTTATAATGCAAGAAGAAAGTATAAAAGGATAATCTTTATGAACCTGTTCTTCGACATTTTTATAACCTAAACAGAAAAAAGATATGTCAGTAATCATAAAATTAAAACCTTAACATAGCTAGTGAGTGTTGGAAATCATTCGATTAAAACTTACCAAGTTGGAATTAAGTGGATGACTAGTTTTGGTTAGGATTAGTGAGCAAAGGTTGTGTAACACCCCGTAACCGCAGCGGAAACGTACACGGGATGCAACAGACACATCTGATATCAACAGCATTGCTTATAAAGAAAATACCACTACATTAATTTATAACATATTACATTGTTGCGAGTTGCGTTACTGTCTAGGTGTCACACACATATATTACCAATAAGACATTAATATATATTCATTACAAAACATAGAGCAGCAAGCTTCCAACAGGTAGCACAGATAGTTAAGCACATATCAATCATTCCAACTTGGGCATACCTAGAAAACATGTAAAGAAAACGGGTCAACTACGAATAGTTGGTGAGTTTCACTAATTTAAATAAACACTGACAAATCATTTTAATAATCATTTATTAACAATATAATCATGCTGGGAACTATGTTACCCCAGGACATTTCTATTAACTTTCTGGGAACTATGTTACCCCAGAACAATAATAACCCCTGGGAACTATGTTACCCCAGAACAATAATAACCCCTGGGAACTATGTTACCCCAGAACAATAATAACCCCTGGGAACTATGTTACCCCAGAACAATAACACATGATAAACATTTTATATATTCTGTGCATCAGACCATATATATATAAATGTACAAGTATTTCCATACGATCGGTATGTACTTAAATACTTTAAATAAGACATGTTTTCCGCCCCGGGAAAATATAATTAAAACAATTCATTAAAAGGGGCTCGTGAAAACTCACCTTTTTGTGAGTCGGTGAGTAATATAAGAAACAGCTACGTGCCTGGATCTGTAATATAATATCTAGTCGTTACTATATAATTCCCATAACTTAAATACGTATCAATCGGTACATCTGGGAACATTGTTTACCCAGTACTGTACTCGATTCGGGGACTATGTTAACCCCGTCACACTTCTAAGGACTCAGATTGTGACATTGCTTAGAGTTTGACAGTCAATTTAGTTAAGGTGATGAAATTATAGCTCGGTTTGACACCCCGTTTGGCCGTGGGGCCCGTTTCCGGTATTTCGGTGCCGGAAACGGTAAAATCGGGTAAAATTACCCAAATCATCCGAATTATTTTCGGATGATTTATTTTTACCTAATTTACTTAGATTTATGAAAATAGTCCGTTTTTAAAGTTTTCGTGTACCAGTCAGCTCGCTTATGCGAACTTTGCCGGTTTACACATTTTAAGCTTTAAAAACTTGTTTTTATGTTCTTTTTAGCACAAATAATTACCCGATTAGTCTCGGGTCTTGAAATTTTGCACAAAACTTATTTTGACAGAAAGAAAATTTTACAAAATTTTTCCAGATTTATTTTCTTATATTTACATTTATTTATCTATTTTTAAATCTTATTAAAACACTAAATATGTCAAAAATACCAAAACACTTTAGAAAAATCCCAAATTTTTCTGAGATGATCTCTGTCATCCTCATAACTTCCTGGAATTTTTCCAGATTTATTTTCCTATATTTACATTTATTTATCTATTTTTAAATCTTATTAAAACACTAAATATGTCAAAAATACCAAAACACTTTAGAAAAATCCCAAATTTTTCTGAGATGATCTCTGTCATCCTCATAACTTCCTGGAATTTTTCCAGATTTATTTTCCTATATTTACATTTATTTATCTATTTTTAAATCTTATTAAAACACTAAATATGTCAAAAATACCAAAACACTTTAGAAAAATCCCAAATTTTTCTGAGATGATCTCTATCATCCTCATAACTTCCTGGAATTTTCCAGAATTTAAAACTTATTTTTCAAGCCATTTTCACCCAAAACCGAGCTAGAAAGCCCTAGAACTCGTTTCACCGAAAAGCCTACTTAGACTTTTCCAACTGAGCTCAAATTTTGTGGGTGACTTTTATATGTTATAAAAAGATTATCTTAAATTTTCCAGAATTTTTCATCATGTTTAGCTATTTTTCACTATTTTTGGCCAAAACCGAGCATTAAATTCACCAAATATTCATCTTTTATCCAAAAATTACCAAAAATTCACAGATCTCATATTTTCATGTGTAGATCATCTCTGTGAAATTTCGTGACCCGACTCTAAGCACACGAAAATCTGTCCAAATTTCATATACACACGAAAACCGAACTATCTTGTGTTTTCTAGCTTTAGATCGCAAGGATCTTGGTTTCTAGCCTTTGCTAGCCGCTAGATACAACACTTACAAGCACAATAACACTATACCAAGCAAACTATACCAACAATCAAACCATTTCTTTCATAGTGTCGGTTTTTAAGTAAAAACAAAGGTTTTAACCGTAAAAATCCGTTCTCGACTCTTTTTACTCATTTCTTGGACCAAGATCCCTTGTATAACATGTATACATCTCTTGATCATGCAAGAGTCGGTTTCATCTCGGGTTTTCACCCATCTTTCACTTGGAAATCCATTTTAACAAGATTTTAACCGTAAAATTTTATTCTAAACACTTTTAACTCATTACTTGGATCAAGATCCTTTGTATAACTTGTATACATCCCTTGATCATACGAGAACCGGTTCCATCTCGGGTTTTCACCCATATTTCACTTGGAACCTTCCTTTTCTCAAGATCATGGAGTTAGAAGTAGGATTCAAGCATCAAAACATGTTCATACCTTGTGATTTTTGGTTAAAAACTCAAGAGCTTGGATGTATGTTTGAAGATTTGAGAGAGTTTGTGTGATATGTGTTGAAGAAAAAAAGAAAATGAAATGAATGATAATAACACAAGGACCGATCGGTCCATAAGGTGGATGGGGGTGGGCCCCACACATCAATTCTAGGCCACACATTCGGATTACGCAATCCGGATAATGTTGTGGATAATCTGGTTCAGTTCGTTTCTCGTTTAGACTCGTAATTCGGCTTCAAACGAGCATAAAATGGTTGTTTTTTCGGGTCAAAAATAAAATTTACATAAAACTGATTTAAAAACTTTAAAAACTTAACCCATGACATTAAAACATCATATTATCGGTATTTGTGCATCTTTTTCGGTTTGATTGATCGTCTCTTGCTTGGTTTGGTGTTAAAGGTTTCGTTTAGCGTACCGACGTACCATTAAATCGAAATCCTTTTTCTGTGCTATAATTCACCTATCCCGAAGCATTAATACTTCGTATATATCACTAAACATTATATACGTCGTCTATAATGTAATTCCCGATCCGTTCGGGTTTCAATAACCGATCATTGATTAATTGTAATTCCAATACGATTCACTATATAATTGAGTATGATTCATACTGTGAACCATATATATTCGTATCAATGTGCTATAACTCATATAATCAATATTAAATAGCACGTAAATAGTATATACCGGCTAGGGTATACCTGGATTTGCCGGAATCGTTACAGGTTGGGTCACTTAGGTCACGAGCAAACTGATAACAATGTAAGAGAGAGAGAGAGGGAAAAAGGTGAAAATGAATATTTTTAAAAGTCCCTCTTTTATAATGTACATTTGTGCATTAGAAAATGGGTTTTAAAAGATTTTTTTCATTTAGTACATGAATACTGCCAAAAACCCAGATTTCAAATAATCAAGCACAACGTTTGCTCGATAAAGTATTTTATCCAAGTTTGCTCATCCCCAAAGTTTGCTCATGTTTTAAAGTTATTAGAAAGAAACTAAATAAAATCAAAGAAGCTTAATCAAATATACAAGATTGCTCGAGAAATTAATCACAAACAATATTATCAAGCATATTTGATCAAATAGGCGACCTTGCTCGAGATCAATAAAGATCCCAAAATAGTAACTTAGAAATGTATATAAATGGCAAACCTTACTTGAATACCTTACCATCACAGAGTTTACTCGATTTTACTTAGACAACAAAGAGTTAACATTTTTCAGAGATATACCTTCAAGTATACTCGAGAACAAAGTTTACTCGATAATACTTCAAAAATACAAAGTAGGCATGAGAAGACTTGAACTATTATTTTAATATACAAGTGTGCTTAAAGCTTTGAAGCATAGATTTCAACCTCTCTCATTCCTTAAACTTGAAGCTATCAAGTTGTTGCTTCAATCTATCTTTCTTGATATTTTTCAGCTCAGTATTTCCTTCAAACATTTCAACCACAGCATGAAACATGGCCTTAGCAGTAGTGTGATGATTCACACTTGTCAAAATCTCCCATGACAGACCCAACTTCAACATGGATAGTGCTTTATCATCCTTCTTCCTCATTTTCCTTTCCAATGTTTGATTGTTGTTAGCACCTTCCGCTGGAACATATGGACCATTCTCGATGGAAATCTACATGTCCTTATCATTGTAACAGACAACGGCTTCAAACAGGACTTTCCATCATATGCAATTTTCCTGTCCTAACAATCTTGGAATCTTGTTAGTACACATTTCTTGGTTATCCATATGTTCAGAATTGTTTTTTGTATTTTCTGAAAAATTTTCGAAATAAAAATTACATAAAACTTGTCAAGTTTTAGAAAAACAATCAGATCTGAGAATGAAATCCTTAGATCTGATGAGACTTGATGGATAGGACCTTGATCTAGAACCAAATAAGCAATAAAATAGGTAAATATGACAATAGAAAACTTTTAAACCTTAACAGATTGTAGATCTAAGAAATGAAGAATAGAGCGGTTGACGTCACTAACCAATGGAAAAGTGCTCAGCAGATGTCATCATTCTTCTTCAAATCAGCAAATGATCATCAATAACTCTACAATCAGCAACAACAGATCTTCACAAGTGCAGAAAAAAAGCTCTGATACCACTTTTCAGGACCGATCTATCAACCACAAAATTAGTCTCGTAACCAACAACAGTGTGTTGACAAAACGGTTACGAGGTCTGTTCTTGTGAAGATCCAATGAACATCTAAGGAGGAATAAAAGATATTAAAGTATTGCTAGATGAACATAAATAAAACAAACACCCACAAGTCATTCAAAAGATTTCCTTTAATATTATCAAGAATAGAATGATGATCTATTAGGGTTTCTAGATGGAATGTTTTGTGTGAGGAAACTTTCTGTTCAATAATATTACAAGAAATTGTCAGTCGTCAAATCACACAATATTCGCTCAGGTCTGTTGTTATAAATGTGTCCTAAAGTTGCCTTAAATAGGCACACCTGATATATTCTAGAAACCCTAATATTTGATAAATAACATATTCAAACGTATTAAAAAATATTACAAGTGTAAACAGGTCTTCAAGTAAGCTTGTAAACTTGTATCCAGGTCTAGCAGACCCTGTAACCACAAGTGTGCTTGGAACAGTTCTCCGAGCAAGCTTTACTTTGAATATTTTCCTAAGAAAATATTTTTTGAAAAGAAAATATTCTTCAACAAGACTTCAATTTTCATGATAATACCAAACTTTGCTCGATAATATCCTATGAGCAAACCTGTTCTTCTTTGATCCCTTCAACTTTTTGTACTTAACTTATTTTAACAAGTTAAGTGTGCTGGTGACACTAGAGCTTGCTCGAGGTTGAACCTTGCTCGTTGAAAGTCCTTAGAATAGTATCTTCATAACTTCCTTCAAGTCTTCTTGCACCACTGTTTATTATAAAACCTTGCTCGATTTTCAAAAATGCTTGGTTTCAGCTTAGTTAAGTCAAAGGGTTTGCATTGAAACAAACCTTGCTCGAATTGAAGAACAACCTTGCTTGATGAAGTGTAGTTTGCTCAAATTAACACTTAGAAGAATTCTAGAAGATAACTTTGCTCGAAAGTAAAGTACCTGCTTCAATAAGTTCTATGCTTGCTCTAACTACCAAGTTTGCTCGTTTTCCATACTTAGCCATTTCTTTGAGGAGGTTGAGAAGACTCCAATCCTTCCTTGTCAAATCTTGATCCCAACACATGATCAACTCCGATGAAGTCTGGTTGATGATATATGTTTACCTGTCCTAATTGATTATTTTTCAAAATTCTTGCGTGATGTCCGTGTGATTATGTGATATTTTTTTTGATCAAAGTGTTCCAAAGTTTACCAAAGTATAAAGGTTTGGCAACGAAAGAACCTTACCTTCATTTGGAGGCGTATGACTCCATTTGCAACACAATTAGGGGTTTTGGTTTTTTGTCGGATGATGTTAAGTTGGTCCCTTTTCAATTTTCCTTTGAAGATAAGGCAAAAATATGGTTTTGCACATTGTCTTCCGTATCAATTTATACTTGGGCAGAGATGCAACAAAGTTTTTTGGAAGAAATTTTCGTGGGTCAAAAGACTAATGATGCAAGAAGGAGTTTTAGAACTTTTCAACAACAATCGGGTGAGATGTTTCATGAAGCATTTGAACGGTTTAACATGATGATCAAGAATTGTGCTCATCACGGTATTGCTCTTTAGGAGTTTTTGAATGCTTTTCATGAGGGGTTGAATACGAAAGATGAGCGGGATTTGATGTCGATTACAAATGGTACATTTGGTACTAATTATGAACAATATGATTGGGAGTTTTTGGAGAAAATGTCATTTACATCAAAAAGAAAGGCTCAAACCGCAAGAAGAGCAAGGCCGACAATTGGAAGACCACAAGTACATGCCGTAGAAGATGGAGTGGTGCAAACTACGAATAAAGTGTATGTTGTTTACACTACTTGTGGTTGATTGGGTCATGCAGTGGATTCTTATATAGTGGGTCAAGAACAGGTGGATGAAGTGAACGCGATTCAAGGTCAAGGGGGAGGTGGTAGAAGTTATAACACGAACTCAAACACTTACCACCCCGGGTTGAGAAATCATCCAATCCAAAGTTCCCAGGGAATCAAAGAAATTTTGTTACGCGCCAACAATACAACAGTCAAGGAAATATTTGAGGCGGGAACAATCAAGGTTTTCAAAGTCAATTTTAAAAAATGGGTAGTGGTCAAATTGGGTCTTTGGGTCAAAGTTCCACAAGAGGAACGAAGTCATGGATACACTTAGAATGATGCAACAAGACATGCAAAAGAGGAATCAACTTGATGAGGTTCGCATGCAAAAGGATGAATTTCGTGACAAAGCAATTCAATCATTGACCAATCAAATGGGTAAACTTGCAACCGATGTGGCAAAATTGAAGAAAAGCAAAAGTCAATTACCAAGTGACACCACAACAAACCAGAAACACTACAGCTCGAGCTTAAAGAAGGGGAACAACCTGCATATCAATGTGGTAAGTCTTTTACCTAATTTTGATATTTTTTTAGTGTTCAAGTTCGTCTAACACCACAGTTTGTTGAGGGGGTGGTGGAAGATACTAGTGATGAGATTGAAAATGTGGGTCATTATGAAACAATTTTTTAAAATAACTCTGAACTTCAACCGAATGAAACATCTTTTTGTGAAAATTGTTCTTGTGATAAATGTTTAAATGATAAATTAACAATAATAAGCGATGAAAGGGTTGATAATAATACTATCCCGAGTAAACTTCAAGACCCAGGAGTGCCCCTTTTATCAATCTAAATTGGTTAATTTAAAACTGATCGGGCACTGCTAGGTCTTGGAGCTTGTGTTAGTTTCATGCCTGGTAGTTGATATGATCAGTATGAGTTCGGTATGTCACAAAAAGTAAACACCAATGTGGTTTTAGCATATCAAACCCATACAATTCCCCAAGGCATGATATATAATGTGATGGTACATGTGGATGATTTTTGTTACCCAGTTGTCTTTCAAGTACTTGATTATGCTAAAAATGTAACTAACACGCAACCCACAGTCATATTGGGTAGACCCTTCCTTGCCACTTCACTTGTAGTGATTTATTGCGCTAAGAAAGGGACACTGGGAATTAAATTTGGGAATCGTGATAAACGATTATTATTATTATTTGAAAATACTACTAACCCTCTTGTTGACAAGGAAAGCCTGAAGGAGGATTTTGTTAACAAGTGTGTATCCTTGAGCAATGATCAGACGAATGTGGAGTGTTTTGTGATTGACAGGTCAGTTGAGAAGAAAGAAGTTGAGCATCAACAGAGTGAAAAGGTGACAGAAAAAGGTGGCCGACCAAAGAAGACAAAAGTGAGACATCCATCTAACCAAAATGATCCAGGGTGAAAAATGAGGATGTTCGGGCCCGAACCTGGTTTGCCGGAAGACTGGCAGCAGTTGCTTGAAAAAGAGCATGCTTGTAACGAGAATGTTGCACGGGAGTGGTCCAGTCACCCACCTTGAATGTTATAAAGTTTCAAAAAGGTGGTAATTATACATTTCGTATGTTTTTATTTTTATTTTGCATTATAATTTCCATTTTTTTGTTATTAATGGTAATTTAAGCATACAATCTTAGCAAAAACCAAGTATGGTAAAATTCTTATGGTTTTAACTTCGACACTGTGTTGGGGACAACACGGGTTTTTCATTGGGGTAGGGTAACTTCATGTTAATTAATGGGAGGGGGGGGGGTTAAAAATGTTAAAAAAAATGGTTCATATTCTTTAAAAACCATAAATTGGGGACAATGTACCCCAAGTGTGTGGATGGGAGAAATTAACCTACATTGCATGTCCGTATACACTTTTGTATTGAGAGAGTGAAAAATGGTGAGAGATTTGATATTCTTCATTAGAACTTATGCGGACAATGCATTTCGAGACCTTAGCTAGACATAAATGCAAAAATTATAGAGGCAATTAGTTTAAAGCCTCGTCTGGTTGAGTGCAAGTTTGGGAATTGGGGGGTTGGACTTCATACATTATATATATGAGCTTGAGAATTGAGAGGAGCGAGGGTGTAGTCATTAGAAGCCATGTCAAGCCTATTGTCTATCAATTGATACCCGCACTTTTTCCCACTTACAAAATTAACCTTATGAGAAGATCTGGCTTAATAGATGTTTAATTTGTATTATTTATTTTGATCTTTGAATTAAAAAAGAAAAAGAAAAAAAAAAGTAGCAGAGAATTTCGAGAATAGCGAGCTCCAAAGACCGAACGTGGAGCTTAGAAAAGAATTATTCAAAGAAGGTTAGTTGTAATAGGTAAGCCTGATCGGATCACCCAAGCTACTTAAATATTCCTATTCCACACCCTACACCTAGCCTCGTTAAAACCCATCTTACGTACTCTTGATTTGCATTTGTGTCAAAGCAATTATATAGGTGGATTTGACGGTAGTACAAGCCTATGCGAGGAGAATTTATTACGATTGAATATATGTGAGTGATCACCAAAAAGAGCATTAACAAGATAAGGTGTGTTATGTGTGGGTAAAAACCGATAGCATGTTAGGTTTGATTAGAGGGCTATGATTTAAATGTGATATCGATAGTACTAGAGCAAACCTAAAGTAAAAAAGAGAATACGGTATGACTAGGGACCTTAACTAAAGCGGAATTGTATGGTACGTTTGGTGGTTGTAATATTAAAATAAAAAAAAATGTTGTATGAGATGTTGCTTCGGGGCAAGAAACTGTTCAGTGTGGGGATGTGACGGGTTCATTATCTATGTTTTGAATTTTAATTTGTTAGAAATGAATAACTACGGCCACACGACTTACTTGCAGGTTAAAAGGAGCTTTTGGAAGCTAATACGGAAGATTGGAAGCTACTGGACTGGTCAGGAAAGGTCAAGGGACCAAAGCTGTCAAAGAGTAAAAATGCTGGAAAAAGTGACCATTGTGGCCTACGGTGGGAACATAGGCCACAGTCAACCTGAAGCACAAAATTGAGTTTTTTCCAGAGCACCCCGTACCGCGGTGCAACAAGGCATCATAGTCAACACCATAGCTTACGGTGTGGACCGTAGGCTACGGTCCAGCCCGTAACCGCCACTTTTTTTCCTTTTTTATTGAATTTGTGGACGACTTTAGGGGAGCTTTTTCACTATTAAGACTAGGGGTTTCTCTAGAGGAGATTTTGGAAGCATAAAACAATATTTGGGTGACTTTTAACATTCGGTTTATGTCTTTGATTCATATGAACCTTGAAATTGATGTGATGATAAACCAGATTATGTGTGGCTAATTTCCTTTGTGTTCTCTCCAGAATTGTAAGGTTTTCCATTGAATGTTTGTTAATTGTTTATGTAATTTGTGGGATAGTAGTTTGATCTTAAGATTATATTGCTATCGTGATTGTGAGTTTAATTAGTATTTGTTAGTATAGTTCAATTCGTGTTCTTGACCCTCAGTTCTTGGTGCAATAGGCAATCGATATTTATTGAAAGGGAATTAGGGTTGGCTATATAAAACTGAGTATTGGGTGACAGCATTGTGTTGTTGCAATCCAAATACTTAGTCCCCTTTTGTCACAATGTAACATATACTCACGAACTATGTCTATGTAATTCATCCAAAAAGTAAAAGTTAAGATTATCAATCATAGAAACCTGTAATCGGGAGAGAGCATTCTTTTTATTAAATCAGTTAAAAGTCATTATCTGTTTTTAGTTCTTCTTCTTCAAACCAATCAACCAAATCAAATCTTTGAATTTATTTACTTTTTCAATTATTTTAATATAGCAAAATTATAAAGCCACTTAGTAACACATTTTCCACTAACTCTTTGTGTTCGATACCTACTTATCGTTATCCATTCAGTGTAACTGGTTTTTATTTGATTGAGTTTATGACCTCACGTCAATTTGGTTAAAGCCTTGTCTGGTTGAGTGCGAGTATAGAAATTGGGGGTTGGACCTCATACATTATATATATGAGCTTGATAATTGAGAGGGGTGGGGGGTTTGGTCATTAGAAGCCATGTAAAGCCTATTGTCTATCAGTTGATACCCGCCATTTTTCCCACTTACAAAATTACCCTTGTGAGAAGATCCGGCTTAATTGATATTTAGTATGTATTATTTATTTTTATCTTCGAAAAAAAAGAAGAAAAAAAAGTAGAAGAGAATTTCGAGAATAACGAGCTCAAAAGACCGAACGTGGAGCTTAGAAAGGAATTATTCGAAGAAGTCTAGTTAGTGTGTGTTGTTTTTATGTAACAATAATAGGTAAGTCGGATCAGATAACCCAAGCTACTTAAATATTCCTATTCCACACCGTTTCACCTAGCCCCGTTGTAACCCGTATTAAGTCCTCTAGATTTGCATTTGTGTTAAAGCTTTTACATAGGTGGAGATATGACGGTAGTACAAGCGTATGCAATGATAATTGGTTACAATTTAATATGTGTGAGTGATCACCGAAAAGAGCGTTAACGTAAGAAGGTGTGTTATGTGTGGGTAAAAACTGAAAGCGTGTTAGGTTTGATTAGAGGTCTATGGTTTAAATGTGATATCAATAGTACTAGTGCAAGCCTAAAGTAAAAAGGGAATAAGGTATGACTTGGGACCTTTACTAAACCGGAATTGTTTGGTACGTATGGTGGTTGTAACTTAGAAATAAAAAAAATGTTTTTTGAGGTGTTGCTTGTGGCAAGCAACGGTTAAGTGTGGAGATGTGACGGGTGCATTAGAGGATGACTCGTAATTGAGCTTAAACGAGTTAAATATCTATGTTTTGAATGCAAAATTGTTAAAAATGGATAACTACGGCCACACGACATATTTGCTGGTTAAAAGGAGCTTTTGGGAGCTAATACGGAAGTTTGGAAGCTACTGGACGGTCAGGAAAGCTCAAGGGACCAAAGCTGTCAAAAAAAATGTTGGAAACAGAGACCACCGTGGCCTAAGATAGGGACCATAGGCCAAGTTCAACCTGAAGCAAAAAATTGAGTTTTTATCTTGAGCACACCATACCGTGGTGCAACATGGCACCGTGGTCAACACCATAGCTTACGGTGGGGACCGTAACTGCCACTTTTATGCTGCTTTTATGGAATTTGTAGACGACTTTGCTGAGATTTTTCACTATTTAGATTGGGAGTTTCTCTAGAGGCGATTTGGGAATCACAAAATAATATTTGGGTGAATTTGGTTTTTGTCTTTGATTCGTATGAACCTTGAAATTGATGTGATGATGAACCAGATTATGTGTTGCTAATTTCCTCTGTGTTCAGTCCTGAATTTTATGGTTTTCCACTTATTGTTTGTTAATTGTTTATGTTATTTGTGGGATAGTAGATTTATCTTTTGAATATATTGCAATGGTGATTGTGAGTTTGGTTAGTAATTGTTAGTATAGTTCAATTCGTGTTCTGGACAATCAGTTCTTGGTGCCATAGTCAATCGAGATTTAATGGAAGAGAATTAGGGTTTGCTATATAAAACTGATTATCGGGTAACAACCTTGTGTTATAGCAATCCAAGTACTTAATCCACGTTTTATTACAATAAAAAATATAATCACGAACTAAGTAGCTTTGTAATTTCGCTATATTAAACTAAGTTTAAAAATAAATAAATTCAAAGATTTGATTTGGTTGATTGGTTTGAACAAGAAGAACTAAATACAAATAACGCGTGTTAACCGATTCAATACAAAGAATGCTCTCTCCCGATTTCAGGTTTCCATGATTATTAATGTTAACTTTTGGGATGAACTACATAGACATAATTCGCGAGCATATTTTTAATTTTAATAAAAGCGGACTAAGTACATGGATTGGAATAACACAAGGTTGTCACCCGATAATTAGTTTTATATAGCTAACCCTAATTCTCTTCCAATAAATCTCAATTGCCTATGACACCAAGAACTGATTGTCAAGAACACGAATTGAATTATACTAACAATTACTAATCAAACTCACAATCACCATAGCAATATAAACATAAGATCAAACTACTATCCCACAAATAACATAAACAATAAACAACCATTCAATGGAAAACCTTACAATTAGGGAAAGAACACAAAGGAAAATAGCCACACATAATCTGGTTCATTATCACATCAATTTCAAGGTTCATACGAATCAAAGACATAAACCGAATGTTAGAAGTCACCCAAATATTGTTTTGTGCTTTCAAACTCTCCTCTAGAGAAACCCCCAATCTGAATAGTGTAAAAGCTCCCCAATAGTCGTCTAGAAATTCCTTAAAAACGGAATTAATGTGGCGGTTAGTGGCTGGACCGTAGCCTACGGTCCCCACCGTAGGCTATGGTGTTGACCTCGGTGCCTTGTTGAACCACTGTACGGTGTGCTATAGAAAAAACTCAATTTTTTGCTTCAGGTTGACCGTGGCCTATGGTCCCCACCGAAGGCCACGGTGGTCTCTTTTTCCAGCGTTTTTACTCTTTGACATCTTTGGTCCCTTGAGTTTTCCTAACCTGTCCAGTAGCTTCCAATGTTTCGTATTAGCTTCCAAAAGCTCCTTTTAACCTGCAAAAAAGTCATGTGTCCGTAATTATCCATTTCTAACAATTTAACATTCATAACAAAGATATTTAACTCAGTTAAGTTCAATTACGGGTCATCCTCTAATGCACCCGTCAGTGGGGACATGTGGTTTAAAGAATTTAAATCCATGATTTACCTCAAGCGACAGGTGTTGATGAAACCGTCCAGCCATTTGATCACCACCTAGATTTACGAACGATCGTTTTGCCAATGTTCGTATGTTCCAACTTGGCAACATAAGAAAATCGGTGATGTATTGGTAGTACCGAACACCGTGCTCCCACTTAATTATACATACCTTAAGTTCTAAATCGTAGAGCCAAGAAAAAATGTCGCTTTTGACCGTCTTCACAGTTTTGAAAATCTTCATTTGGTGAGCAGTCGCGCGAGGTTTGATTTGCATTCTGTTTTCTTGCTCCGTATACCTTAACACGTCAATAAGTTTTGAAAATCGAACCTTATTACGTACCTCGAACATACCCTCGAATGCTGAATCCTTCATGCCTTATCCAGCTTCATAGACCTTCTTCTCTTTGGTGTTCTTCTTCTTCTCAAGATGTTCTTTAGCTGCTTTAACGGGTTCTATAATAATAAATGGCATGCCCTGATATGTATTAGTTTAAGTATAGATCGGGATACTCCTCAGCAGTCATATCTTCAACTTCAACGTTATCATAATAAAACGTCGTATCCTGAGATGGGATACTCATATCAAACCTAACTTCATCATCGTAAATGATCTCAACATCCTCCTCCTTCTCCAACACATTCAACTCTTCGTCATTCAAACCAAACACTAACAATATTTGTTCACGAGATAATGAATAATCAACAAATTATCCTTGCTCGATCTCATCTTTGTTCACCATACTCATGACAACACCACGTTCGCTGTCCATAAATAGAACCGTATTGGCTTAAACATACTCAATAGGTTGCATGTTAGTAGTGTCACGATATACTACCAACTGCTTGTCAACACCAGTACCAACCCCAGACATAGCAGGTGTACCTTTCTATTCTTGCTACTCACTACCGCTTGTACCAGCACCAGGGTCTTTATCGTTATCGTTTCCTTTCAACTTCTTCAACATATCATCATTGCATGTAAGTTAAAGGATAACATTTTCTTGTTCTTTTAGTTTCTCCCCACTATTCTCTTTTTAACAATAAGAGATGTGGATCACCATCTTGCGTTGATCCTGCCTCATATATTCTTGGAACTGTCGATCTGCAACCATTTGATTCTCCTGAAGGTGAATCAGACATAACAACATGGCCATTTGCTAAGGAACTGGCAAAGTAAACCATGATGGAGGAGGTAGTTTCATCGGGCATTGAGGACGATTGAACGCCAAATACAAAAAGTCTATAGGCTGCATCGTTGTGGGCATCGGTGTTGGACTTGTAGCAATTATTGAAGTAGGAGATATCGGCAACAGAGATGGCATCGATTGAGGAATCGAAGCAAATCTCGTATTCGAAGATGCCATCATCGTCAACGTAATAGACAGGGTACTAACAATTGTATAAACCACCGGTATTTGTTGTGGAACTAACGATCTTGCTTCAAAGGGACCAATTTCCACTCCACTACCCCTTCGGGTCGTTATCTTCTTAGGTTTTTCTATCATTGGAGCTTTACCATTTCGTTTTCATTGAGTCGC
Source organism: Bidens hawaiensis (assembly GCF_021521415.1). NCBI lineage: Eukaryota > Viridiplantae > Streptophyta > Magnoliopsida > Asterales > Asteraceae > Bidens > Bidens hawaiensis. The sequence goes on along the minus strand of NW_027499475.1, from coordinate 97,128 downwards.
CTCAGAACTAGCTGCTACAACCACCCAATCACCACCATCATTACCACCATTTCCACCATCGTTATTCCCACCTGGTCCATCTTCACATTCCGAATCAGAATCTTCGTGAATCTAACAATCATTAGATGGATATAGATAATCATTTATCGCCAAATGATCTATCAATCTCTTAAGTATTGGCCTATCCTTAGGAGAGTTATTCCGATACGTCTTCATTCTTATCATCGTATCTTCCGACATGTGATCTAAAACCATCACATCATTCACAAATGTTGGATCACATACCAAGTCAAGAGGCAAGTCATTAATGATCAGTTGCGAGAATCGAGGATACATTAGGAATTTGTTCTTGCGATGATGAACAAAGCAAATATCCATTAAATGATAGAAGATCAGTTCTGAGAAGTTGAACAGCTTGTCCATAATAAGAGCAACAAAGGCATATTGCAACATAAGTCTGCATTCATAGAATCCTCCTTTCCTTCCACCTAGGCAGTGGATAATAACACGAAGCAATTACTTGTATTGTTCACAAAAGTATGCCTTATTAGACTCTCATCGTCCAAGATCGCCCATGTAGTGTAACCGTTGAAATTGACCTCTTATCAACGTCTTATCGAATTCACAAGGATGATCAATAGTATATGCAACCTGAAGAACTCTTCGTATCACATCAGCATCTAATACGATCTTCTTGGTCTGCACTTCAGCTACAATGTGCTTCTCAGCATCAATAAATTTAGCACTATCCCAAAGGATGGATAATTCTAAAATGCATTGGGACAACAACAAAGATAACATAATATATACGTGAAAAACGCAAGAAAGCGATTATGTCCCCAAACATATCTCGTCCCACAAAATCATCTTGCAAGAAGCACAGATGTCGTGCTTCTTATCATATGTCAATTCAACGACAAGTGCAGCTTGTGGTGCCTCTTGAAATACTAGGTTTTCTTTAGGAGGTGCGTCGATAACCTATTCATCTACCATATTTGTGATAAAACCCGAGCATTAGTAAAACCGAACATCATAAATGATCATATTTCACCAACACTTAGTGAAATATGCATTATGTTCAAAATTTATATACCTTATTCTTTATCCATTCTATATGATGAAGGAGTTCGTTAGTTATGATGAACGAATCCATTCGTTATAGAAATTATTATCAAATGATCTCAATTAAATTTTTGTTTTTTTGAAGAATGAATTATTAACGAATAGGCCCATTCGTTACATATTATAGACATCATTCGCTATTACATATCACGAATACATCTATTCGTTATCCTAACCTACAAATGATTTCATTCATTTATTGTTGACACGAATGAATACCCATTCATTATTCATAACGAATAGCCTCGTTAAATATCTTAAATTAACCCCAGTTGGTCAATGTCCAAACTGAACGCATAAGAACAGTCAACATGCAATGTAAAAAATTCAATCAATCATAAAACATCATGAATCTGTCTAAGATTTATATCATTAGACTTGTAAGACCAAAGCCAAAACAACTAAATTAACCCAAATTGGTCAAAGTCCAAATTGAATGCATAAGAACAGTCAACATGCAATGTCAAAAAATCAATTAATCATACAACATCATGAATCTGTGTAAGATTTATATCACTAGACTCGTAAAACCATTGCCAAATAACTCTAATCAACACACTGATGTTTGATTGGTTATTTTGATTAAATATAGTCGGTTTAATTAAAGTTCTAATTAATCCCTTAAATGTTCATCAAATTTGGCAAAATGATGTCGTTGTAATTGTCTTTACCTCAGGAACAAGAATTGATTATCAAATCGTTGTTTTAAGCGAGTTCAATTTTCTGGAAATTTTTGCCAGTTCCTTCTGTATCTGTTAATATCTAGGAAAACGAATGAAGTCCATTCGTCTTCATCTTGATTAAAATTTCATATGTTTTGCATGGAACCCCATGTATACGAATAGGCCCATTCGTTAGTTCAAAATTAGCGAATGATCATCCATTCGTGTATTCATTCGTTGATTTATAACGAATCAACCTTTAACTTACTTAGCATAACAAATAGCATTCTATTCATTATTCATTCGTATCCCAATTATAACGAATGACGTCATTCGTTATCAGACCAGCGGAAGCGAATGAAGCTATAACGAATGTTGCCATTCGGTATTAATGTGCACAGCGGATGACCATCATTCATTATCAAATAAGTTAACGAATGTGTTCCATTCTTTACAACAGTCTAACGAATGGAAGCTATTAAATAAACATGTAAAAATGGATTATCATTTAAACATTCCAAACGTTAAATAAGTGTCAAAACGCAAGTTTTAATAATCGTTTACTTTAAATTGTTCTACACAAAAAGGCAAAAACCAATACCTTAACGTGTTTTACATGAAAACACATAACATAAAAACGTGGTAAAATCTTTTTGTATTTTTTTCTCAAAATTACCCTTTAGCTCGGAAATCGAAAATAAAAAAGAAACAAAACATTTTTGGATTTTTAATATTTTCAAAATAAAACAAAATTAAACCTAAAACTAAAACAAATATTAAATTAAAACTATGAAAAGCAATACATATTTTTGTGAGTTGAGCAGAGAATTACATTGATCAAGAAATCCTGCATAGCAGGTTTATTCTTTGGCATTATTATGACATGCATTAAGTCGGTCATTGATTTTGCTTTCCACTTAAATCATATAACAAACTTTCAAGTATTTTTTGTGATATGTTTAAGGTTCAATTAAGGCACAAAATAACAGAATCAATCAGCTTCTAATTTCAGTTCAGGCTTAATTTAACTTTTACCGTGTCACTCCTACCTGACTTAAAACATTGTGCATTCTAATCAAAATATATGATTTTATAACATTTTAGAAATTTTAGAAAATAATCCCCACTACAAGGTATACCCCCATTGTCAACCAATACACCAAGTTTCTTTTACTGTGAATGAGTCTGTACGAATCTAAACTCGACACATTTAAGTGAGTCAGTGTTGACTAGTACTACTGGGTTTGACAAACCCCACCCGACTCTAAACTCGACTGTAGGTCGAGTGGGTGTAATTTTGGTTCACACATTACCATGATCGTGGTTGACATGGTGGAAAGGCAAACGTATAATCAGTCAGCTTCGGTTGCATACACTTAGTAATACATGCTTCATAGGTTAGCTACCTATTGATATATATTTGAATAACTCAATCTTGTAATGCTAAAACGCAATGATTTATTTACTTAAACCTGTGAACTCACCAAACCTGTGTTGACACTTTTAGTATGTTTATCTCAGGTAGCCGAGGAGGGCGGCGGGTTAGGACATGCATGCATAATTCTCATATGTTTTAGATGGCTTTTAACTTTATCTTAACAACTATTTCTTTAAGTCTCTGGTGTTGACACAACAATTTACTTTACTGTTTACGCTTCCACACTTATTTCAGACTTGTATGTTTTTATTGGTTTTTAAAACTTTGGTAATGAGGTTTATATAACTAATGACTACAATCTTGTTTGTTCACACCCTCTAACGGTAGAATTTCGTTAGTGGATTTTGAAGGTGTGACACATATGATAAGCCACATAAAGACTCACAATGTCTAGAAACTTAATGCATCCCATCTATACAGGATTTGAGGCCTAAGACCACACACCATTGAAATGTTTAACCGTTAACTAGATGTTTTATTTAAACTATCCGTTTTTGGTGATTAATCAGGCATAAGGATTGGGTATGACATTCTATTACATTCATGTCTTCATTACCAAGACTTTGGAATAGACTAGCACCTCTTTCAATTTTGCAATATTTAAGTTTATGTCACATATTCTACCCTAATTGTTTGTTTAAGACCTACCAATGCACCAATACAGTTAAGCACTTAGTCTTTTAAGCTTATTATTATACTGATATTTCATAATAAAATGACAAATGTACTATCATGTTCTCTTTTTGCTTCATAACTCATTTTTAAGGAGCACAATTTTTAAATGTATTTAATCTGTTGAAATATTTGAATGTTTTTGGATTTTATCTATACAAATGAAAATCACAATATTTTTGTATTTTTCCATATTCCTTCCCCAAAACCAAAATATTAAAGAAAACAAAATAAAAATATACAAACCAAAAGTGATTATCCGAGCTTAAGGATATCAGCAAGAGATTTTAAACCGTTTAAACCAAGCAAAAATTTAAATCTCGTTTTGTCAAATGCTTTGGTAAAAAGGTCTGCCTTATGATAATCCGGTTGCGCCTTCTCTATGTCAATTAATTTCTTTTCATAGTAGCCACAAATAAATTTATATTTAGTACCAATATGTTTCGTTTTAGAGTGGTGCACGAGGTTCTTCGTCTGCTTCTTACACTGCCAGGAAACAAGCCGACTTCCTAAAAAATGACAATCCGCTGTAGTATATTTGAAGTTGATCTTGCATCCTCCATAGTTAGAATCGGAAAAAGCAATGAAATCAAAAGTATCATCCTTGGGATACCACAACCCAATGTCTGGATTACCCCTCAGATAATGAAATATACGCTTTACCACTGCCAGACGAGTCACTCGGGGGACTCGCTTGATACCTCTCACACAAGAAAACAACAATCATAATATCAGTATGTGATGCAGTTAGATTCATTAAATAACCTATCATTGCTCGATAAATGGTCTAATCAACAATATCTTCCAATTCGTCCGGTGACAAATTGTGACCTACGGGAAGAGGAGTAGAAGGGACTTTTTCGGTAGTTATCTTGAATCGAATCAAGACATCGTTCATATACTTCGCCTAATGAATGAAAATTCCAGTGTTAGACTTTTGAACCTGCAACCCTATAAAGATATTCATCTCCCCCCATCGAGCTGATCTCAAACTTGTTCTACATCGAATTTTCAAATTCCATACAAAGTTTGTCATCCGTGGAGCCAAATATAATGTCATCGACATAAATCTGGACACGGAGAAAATCTTCTCCGATAGTCATGTAGAAAAGAGTATAATCCACAGTTCCTCGTTTGAAGCCACTATCCGTAAGATGGTCATAAAGCATGTCGTACCAAGCCCTCGGGCTTGGTGTAGATCATAAAGAGTCTTGTTTAAACGGTAAACATGGTCTGGATAGTTATGATCTTCAAAACCAGGAGGTTGTTTCATGAACACCTCTTCATGAAGTTCCCCGTTAAGAAACGCACTCTTAACGTCCATTTGGTATACTTTAATGTTCTTGAAGGCAGCGTAGGCAAAAAAATATGTGTATAACAAGCAGTCTTGCAACAGGAGCATGCACTTCGGTGTAATCTACGCCTTCTTGCCGATGAAACGCTTGCACGACTAAACACGCTTTATTTCTTACTATGACCCCACGATCATTCTTCTTACATTTATAAACCCATTTAGTCAAGATAAGCTTCTTAACCCGATCATGTTTATCGATGAGATCCCATACACCCAGTCGAATAAATTGTTTCAATTCCTCTTGCATTGCCTCAACCCACAAAAGTCTTCAAGCGTCATACGAACTCTTGGCGGCTCTATTTGAGATATGAAACAACTGTATTTAGCAATATTCTTGATTCCTGATGAATGCATATCAGCATACGCACACAATACGTTAGTATCACTTGTATTAGTTACATGATGTCGCGTGCGAACGCCAACATCAAGATCACCAATGATCACTTAAATTAGTCAAATTCTATTTAGCTGCAATCACATCAACAATAGGAGATGTTTCGCCAACAGATACCTCAGTAACCTCATGGTTATCAGTGAATGGAAGTGAAGAAGAATCTACCATATGACCATCATCCTAATATATAGAAACTTCATCAGATGTTTCAGGATGATTATAATCATCTTCATCGCTATGATTAGAATTCTCGGTGTGGATAACATTATATCTTCCAACTTAGCTAGCACCAAGTCTTTATCCAGGAGATCAACTATGGGATTGAAAGAACTAAATTGACTTCATAATCGAACATCCAATCAGGACCCTTGCCAGCAAGAGGTGTTGTGTAGCATTGACAGTCTACATGGTATAATTCTTCAACACAACCCGAAGAGAAATTAAAGACACGTTTCTTAGGAGATGCATAGCCCAAAAAGTAACCTTCAATAGTATTCTCCTTGAATTTTCCTGCATCACGTTTTAACATTGTGCAAGGACACTCGAAAGGTTCAAGAAACTTTAAATTAGGTTTGTGGTTGTTCCGAAGCTCGTAACTCATCTTTTGTAGCTTCTTAGCCGTTGATACAAGATTGAGCATGTAGCAAGTAGTGTTCACAACTTCATTCTAAAATTGAATAGGAAACTTTGAATCTGCCAACATTTTTTTTGCTGCTTCAATTAATGTTCAGTTCGTACATTCAGCAACACCGTTCTGTTGTGGTACATAAGGAGCACTATACTCTCGATGGATACCTTTCTAAATACAAAAAAAATCCAGTACAATGTTTTTAAACTCCGTATCATTGTCACTCCGATTGCGTCTCACTTAATGTTTGTAAAGTGATTCAATCTTTAGAACTCATAAATAACACCCACGAGTACCTCGAATAGTCATCAGTTACAACTAAACAATACCAGTCTACACTAATACTCGCAAGATTCACGAGACCAAAGAAATCCATATGAAGTCGTTCCAAAGGAGTATCAATGGAAAAAAAAACATCGTCGGGTGCAACTTCTTCTACTATTTGCCCTTCTTACATGCAACACAGTGATCGATCAACTTGAAATGTTTTAGTGAAACCACGTGCACTAAATCATTTGTCATCAGATGGTTCATCTTTGTGACAAGAATATGACCCGTAGGCCTATACCACACAATCGAGTGTTTCTCAGTTTCTTTAGAGATAAAACACGTTTCAACAGAGGTAGTCGATACTTTAGTACTCATGTTCAGTACTTAAATATCATTCGACCTAGGAGATCGCATAACAACCATATCTTTTGGAGTGACATATCCTGGTTTGAGTATTATGCACTCCATTTCGGTAAACACGGTGATATATTTTTTGTCGCAAATTTGTTAAACACTCAACAAATTGTGATCCACCTTGCCACAATAATTTACTATTTCAAACGTAATACTACCGTTTGATAAATCCCCTTCTTTGTTTATCACCCCCCCCCCCCCGAATTACCCGCAAAAGGTACGTAACTCAATTGAATATTCTTCACATTTTTAAGAAGGTCAATATTGCCGGTTATGTAATGAGAGCATCCACTATCCATAATCCAGTTTTCTCCCGAATTAGTCTTGGATAAACTATACATGTTAAAGAAACATGATTAGACCAAAAACGCATCCTATGCCTCAGTCTTGGGCACCTTTTTCTTTTCAACTTTAACTTTAATATCAATTGACCCCAATTGTGATCCATGAATTTGTGAATAACTCAATGGTCTCTTCAATTTTTGTCTCAGATAAGAATCTTTGATCACCTTTGTGTCAATGTTCTTGCAAAGTGGTTGTGAAGGAACAAACACTTTGTGGTTTAATTTAACATTGTCATTAGTAATATGAACCACCTTGCATGGATTTTCATTATGAAACATGATGTGTTCCATAATTTCCTTAACCACGGGAACCTCTTTGGGTTGTTCCTTAGTGACAGGATTAGCATTCTTCAAATTCCGTGTTCCATAATTTCTTATAACGTGCCCACGTTCTCTACATAGGAAACAAGTTCTCATATCCACGAACGCACGTTGAGGTTTGAATGGCAATTGTGAAACAGTTGACTGACTTTCACATCATCTATATCGTCAAATGTCACAGACTTTTTCTTTTTATAAAAGTCCAAGTATGAACAATTAGAGAAACTTTGTAAAGTGTTACTTCCAGTAGAAATAAGAAACTTTACTGTTTGACTGTTGTAAAATGTAATTTCAAACTAGGCTTAACTATAGGCTTGTTTAACGATCTAGATCTTGCAAAAGATTGCTCAAGATCATGTAAACTAGAAATCTCGTTATGAAAGACACTCTCGATAAGTTCAGGCTTGATCAAGTGTAGGGGAATGTCTTTCTCTTTGAAAACTTCTTTTACTCCCTTTAATTTTAACACATGATCTGTACTTAATTTACCACAAGAAGGATTAATGAACCGCATTAAATCCTCATCAAAAATTGTTGATTTGTTTGACTTTGGAATTGTTGCTCTTAAAAGCATTTGAACCATACACAGCTTCCTCAAATTCATGATGCTCACATAAGATGTGATTCGAATGTGGAGTATTCTTTTCCTTGTGTATAATATGAGGTTCAAATACATCCTCGATCACAACCTCTTCATTAATCTTGACAAACACTTTATTGCTTTGATTATGAGATCCTTGAGCTAATAAAGTTGGTTTTTCTAGAGGAATTTGTATTGGTTGTCTCCACATTGACAAACACTGATTCCTTTTTAGCAGTTTTAATAACATTTTCATCTTTCCCAAAAAATGGGTTGTTTGAATAATCATTGAAAGACAGTGGAGTTACCTCTACAAATCCTAACCCAATCTTTGATCCCGTTTGTTTTCTAGAAACTTTAATTATTTCATTCAAAAGGAAAGATGAGTTTTTAAATTTACCCAACTTGTTATTTAACTCGAAGATTTCATTCTCAAGTTCCTTTAACATAGTTCTTGATTTGAGAATCTCTTGGATTTTTTTGTCAACGATAATTAATTTTCCTAAATGTTCTGCTTTCATATCATGATTACTATTAGACAGTCCTTCTACTTTGTCATTTGATTTTGTTAACAATCTGTTAACATTTTGATCAAGTACACTCTCATTCGTTAATAATAATTAACGAATAGCCTTCTTTCGTTAATATTCATTGAAGAATGAGCACATTCGTTAATCATTTATTTAATGAATAGGGACATTCGTAACATTGTTAAATGAATAGGCACATTCGCGAAAATTGTGCACATTCGTTAGACAATCTCATTCATTAATAAAACCAACGAATGAGCTTATTTGTTACATCATAGCGAATGTGGATTATTCCTTATTAATAGTACGCGAATGAGAACTCAGTCGTTACTAAGAAACGAATATACATTAACGAATCGTCGCTTTGATCAATTCAGGTCAAAGTCAAAATTGAGAAAAACCAATAAAAAGTAAAACATGCACTTTGAATTCCTAAAATGTTTAAAACTTAATCATTCACTTTAAAAATTGGTTTAATGACATCGATACATCATCGATATTAAACCCTAAACATCTTATTTGATTTTAAAGTCTGTTAGATCGTTTAGTTTGTTCAAAATCAGTCCGTTATTAAATGTTCGTTGAATACATTTAAATCTGGATCAAATGTAACACTAAAACCACCTTTGTGATCGTCTATACCTTCTGTATCACAATCTGATGATCAATAGAAATTTTAATGGTTGAATAAGATCTGGAAAATTTTGCAGGGTTTCTTTCTGTATTTGGGTGTATTAAGGCAACTGAGGATTGAGATTCCATTCATTGTTTAGTGCTTATATAGAACGAATGGGATTAATTACCATTCAAAACCTTATAAATTAACCATCAAAATCAAAATTTTTGATGTTTCTACTTTAAAAATACTTTAAATATTTACCCTAAGGTGAATACATAAAAATAAATTTTACTTTAAAAACTCTTACCTTAACCAATTTAACTTAAAATGGTGGGTAAAATCTTTTTCTTTTTCAAAACTTTAATTCACATAGCTTGGTAATCGAAAATAAAGCAGTAAATAAAGTCTTTTTGAATTTTCGAAACTTTTTATCATAATCAAACTATAGTAAACAAATAAACTCAAAGTAATAAACAAATTACAAAGAAATACTTAATTTTGTCAATTTGAGAAGAGTCATATTGCCCAAGAATTACGTCCATCACAGTTTTATATTTCGGCTTTATTATGACAGGTGTTAAGTCAGTCTTTGGTAATTCTGTCCACCTAAGCCTTATAACAAATTTGTTTTTTCAAAACTTTCAGGATATGCTTTTAGTTTCAATTAGGGCACAAAATATTAGAAACTATCAGCTTCTAATCTAGATTCAGCCTTATTTTGATTTTTACCAAGTCACCCCAACTTGAATTAAACCTTGAAATTAGTAGATCAAAATAATTTGAATTTCAAATTTTACAATAACAAGATAGTAAATAATCCCCAATACAAGATATACCCCCGTTATCAAGCAATAACTTGAGATCCTTTCCCACGGATGAGTATGCACGATTTCTTCTGTATTGCTTACATACATTGTGTCCCTTGTGGTCCATTTCTTCTTGGTAATAAGATGCGAGCAAGGGGACAATGTATGACTCACAGGGTGGTTTGATCAACTCAGTAGTGAATGTTGTACAAAGTACAATAGTGATAAAGTTTAATGACTTATAATGGGCATATAAAATGTGGGTTCGCCTTTTGAGCAAAATAATATTCACGTTTGTGAATACCCATATGGAAAACCACATAAAAACCCAATGGAGTCCAGAACTTTCGAATCATCCCATCAATAGAGGATTTAAGGCCATAATACCTTACATCATTGAAGTGTTAAACACTAACTAGCAACTCAAATATTTATCGTTTGTAATATTTTGCTGATCAAACTGATATAAGGCTTGAGTATGACATGCTATTACATTTTTGCCTTCATTACCAAGACTTTTCAAGAGACTAACACCTCTCTCTATTTGGCAATTTTTTGTTTATATCACATACTCTTCCCTAATCAATTGTCTAAGACATGCCAATGCACTAATACAATTATGCACCCAGTCTTTTTCGCCTCTTTTTTTTTGCTATATATAGGATATAAATAATCAATGTATTATCATTTTCTCTTTTTGCTTCAGAAGATAGTTTTGTGTCGGTCTTGTATTACGATCACTATACCACTGTCGCAACCCACACCGTTAGGTGTTTACAAGAAGGTTAACGACTTACTATTTAGGGTAAGAACAAATATCGTATTAACGGTGGAATCACTAACACAATATATATGTTTCTTGAAAATACTAAAGTTAACAAACACAGACAGTCACTCAAAAAGATTCCATTTATAGAAAGATTAATACAAATGATAATCAATCAAGTTTACAGAAAGGGAATGTTTTTGTCAGTTCGTATTAAAGAATAGCCGTCACAATCAAAGTCAGGAATAATATCAGGTTGTCTTAATCGTATCTCTCGTATGTCGTTTTCCTTTTAGGCGTGCCCTATTTATTCTATTTATAGCCCTACCTGACAGTTGTCATTCATTCTAGAAACCCTAATTAATGATACATATTCAGAAAATCAAATTACAAAAGATTCTAAGTATAAAACAGGTCTTCAGGTAAGCTTTGCAGCTTTTGCCTTCTTCTAGCATACCTAGTAACCAAAGTGTGCCGGGGAACAGTTCTCCGGGTAGACTTTACTTAGAATATTTTCCTTAGAAAATATTCTCCTAGCAGACTTCAATCTTCTTGACCATAGCAAACTTTGCTCTATATAGTCCTACGAGGAAACTGGTTCTTCAAATATCCCTTCAACTCTTTGTTAATGAATAACTTATTGAACAAACACAAATGTGCTGGTAACACTATAGACTAGTTCTGGTAGCACTGTTGCTTGCTAGGAGTTGAACCTTGCTTGACAAAGTCCTGTTATTTATTAATAAAACCTTGCTAGATATTCCAAAATACTTGGCTTCAATATCTTGGTTTAGCCAAGAGCTTGCTTGGAAATAAAGCTTGCTTAGCTTGAAGTACAACCTTGCTAGACAATATGAACCCTCCTCGGATTGACACTTAACAAGACTTCAAGAAGATAACCTTGCTCGGAGAGCAAAATACCTTGCTAGGATAAGGAAAACCATGCTCGGAGGCCTAAGTGTGCTCGATGTCTATACTTAGTCAATTCTAAGGAGGTTATGAAGATTCCAATCTTTCTTAAGCCTTTTTCTTATCCCAACAATCTCCCCCTAGATTTGAACACCCTCAGCTGTTCCAAAACACCTCTATGGTTTACATACACTTAGCCAAAAATACACATCAAATTTCAAAATCAAATTACATATCAAAATTAAAATATTACAAGTGATATTCTGTGCAGTGGACATTTAAAAAGCAAAACCTAAGCGAGAGACATAATCTTTATCTTCTAGAGCTTGAGGCTACTTGTCTTCTTGCTAATTTCACACTTCCTGCCCTTTCCATGAACAAGAACAACATCTGATAATGAGGGTGGGTATCAGGCAGATTCCACCTCATGATATCCTCCAAATCATCATCATGTAGGAAAGTCAGGTATCCATCATCTCTGATGATACCCAAGGCAAGTCCATCAGAATTTCTGAGAATGTAGGAATCATCTCTTTCATTATAGTAAATACAAGTGATCCTACCATTTCTCTAAACTTCAAGATTGGGCCTTGTCATCTTCTTTCTAATGCTTATACAGACCATCATGTTGGCCAGGGGATCCTTTTTCTTCACCTTTGTGATGTAGTCAAGTTCAGCATGTATTATATCACTCAGTCTTTTACCCCTTCCTGTTTTCTCATATTTAGACAATTTCCACTTTCTCTTCTTGTTCAGTATAGGAAAACCCTTCCTAGCTTCATTTCTAACATGTTTGGACAATTAATTTTGTTGTCTTCCTGCAAGTTTGTCCCTGTGATGATAGTCATATAGATCTAGACTTGACATCTCTTCAAGCTGTTCTCTCTTAAACTCAGCAAAATCATCTTTGAAGATGATTTCCCTCAAATCTCCACTCTTCATTATCACCTTCAAAGTTTCAGAAACAGAGTCATAAAAGAGCCTCTTGGGTAGGTCCACATCAGATGGTAGCCTATTTTGTCTTTGCTGTGTAGCTCTTGTTGTGGGAATCTGTGTTCTTGAGGCTGAGGGCCTAGAAGGTATTGCCTTTTTGGGTTTAGTGGCCCCCAATGCCCCAAATTTCTACATATACATAGAAATTATCATTTCTACTGTCATTTCCATCAAATCCAGAATGTTATCATTGCCTTCTTTGGCCAATTTTTCAATCATCTTCAACACAGCCTCATTTCTAAGCTGACCAGCTAGAACAAATCTTACTCCACTTGGTCTAGCTTCGAAATTTTGAGGATTCCTCTGTTCAGACTCCAGTCTCTCCCATTCATCCTTCTGTTCATTGAACAATTATTTCAATTGAGCTTTATGAAGGAGATCAAACACATTCTCATCCATTCCTTTGCTCATCATTAACCCTTTAAGGGTTCTGATTCTGTTCTCATCCTCCCATTGATCCATGTATTCAACTGGTTCAGGTTTTATTTCCACAATAACAGGGACTTTGGCAGCCTTTCAAGATTTAGCCCTTTCTTGATGTAACGATTCCGACGAAACCAGGTATACCTTAACCGGTAGACAATAGTTACGTTATATTTATTGTCAAGTACATGAATTACCATAGTAATTATACGAGGATACATGGTTCACTGTATTGATTGTACGTGAATATATAATTCATCGTATTGAATATGCGATTAATCGATCGATAGTTATTGAAACCCGAACGAATCGAGGGTTCAATTATAGACGATATCTATAATATTTAGTGATTTTACGAAGCATTAATGCTTCGGGATAAGTAAAGTACGGCACAGAAAAAGAATTTTCGATTTAATGGTACGTCGGTACATTAAACGAAACCTTCAATACCAAACCGAGCAAGAGACGATCGATCAAGCCGAAAAAGATGCGCAATTATTAATAATATGATGTTTTAAGTTAATAAATGTCATGGTTTAAGTTTTTAAAGTTTTTAAATCGGTTTTATATAAATTTCATTTTTAAGCCGAAAAACGACCGTTTTAGCCTCGTTTTAAGCTAAATTAAACATTTAACCGAAAAACGAACTGAACCAGATTATCCACAACATTATCCGGATTTCCATAATCCAAATATGTGGCTAGAAATGGAGAGGTGGGTCCCATCCCACCCCCCCTCATATTCCGATCGGCATTGGGGGTTTACCCCTTGCCTTTCATTTCTTTTTTTTCATCAAACATTGCAACATTCATCCTTTCTCTCCACAAGATCACCTAAAAACCCGAGTTTTAAGCAAAAAAACCGAGGTAAAACCGAGTTATTTACGTGTTCATCTTCGTTTCTTGAGTTTATTTGCAAGAAAATGAGGTTTCAAAGATGAAAACCGATTCTTGCATGATCAAGTGATGTATACGGGTTATACAAGGGATCTTGGTCCAAGAAAGGAGTTAAACGAACCAAAAACGAATTTTTACAGTTTAAACTTTAGTTTTGAAACAATAACCGAAACTATAGTGTAAGAGGCTTGATTGTGAGTGTAACTTGCTTGGTATTGTGGTATGTTGGTTGTAGGTTCTGTATTTAGTGGTAGATAAGGCGGAAAGACGAGTTTGTAGCTTGTAGTGGCGGAAAACAAAAGGTATATTCGGTTTATGTTCGGTTATGAGTTCTTGGACAGATTGTGAACGGTTTAGAGTTAGATCATGAAATTTTACAGAGGTGTTAAATACATGAAAATACGAGTTCTGTGAATTTTTGGTAATTTTTGGACAAAGGATGAATATTTGGTGAATTTAATACTCGGTTTTGGCTAAAAACGGTGAAAAATAGTCAAATATCATGAAAAATTCTGGAAAATTGCAGATAAGCTTTTTATAAGATGTAAAAGTCACACACAAAATTTTAGGTCCGTTGGAGAAGTCTAAGTAGGCTTTTCGGTTAAACGAGTTCTAGGGTTTTCTAGCTCGGTTTTAGTGAAAATGGCATGTAAAAAGAGATTTTGGCTCTAGAAAAATTACAGAGAACTATGGAGATGGCAGGGGTCATCCAGGAAAATTTTGGGATTTTTCTAAGTTCGTTTGGTATTTACGACATATTTAGTGTTTAAATGGTGTTTAAAAATAGATAAATAAATTTTAAATATAAAAATTAATTCTGGAAATATTTTTATAAATTTCCCCACTGTCAAAATGTTATTTGTGCAAAATCTCAAGATCCGAGGATGAACGGATATTTATTTGGGATAAAAGTGAACTTTTATAATATAAAACGTGTAAACCAGCAAAGTTCGGGTAGACGAACTGACTGGTGTATAAAAACCCTAAAAATGAACTATTTTCATATAACTGAGTTAAGCAAGTAAAAATAAATCATCCGAAAATAATTCGGATGATTTGGGTAATTTTAAACGATTTAACAGTTTCCGGTGCACTAAAGACGGAAACGGGTCCCGCGGCCAATCGAGGCGTCTAAACCGAGCTCTAATTTCACAACTCTAATTAAATTATTAGTCAACCACTATTTTCGGGTCATGTGTGACCAAACTAATTTTTGAAACGTAAAAACGGATAACCGTGCTAGGCACGCTAAACGGGGGAAACGAACTAATATTAATTTTGACTAATGAACTCTAAACGAAAACACAATCTGAGTCCGGAGAAGTGTTTCTGGGTTAACATTGCCCCCGGAATGGGTACAGTACTGGGTTAACAGTGTCCCAGATGTACCGGTTGATACGGTTAAAGATTATATAAACAATAATTGTATAATAACGATCGTAGGGATCATATTACAGATTGGACGTGTTAACTAATAATGACTGTTGTTACCTGCTTGCATGTGCTAAGGTGAGTTTCACGAGCCCCTTTTTCTGAATTGTTTTTAAATATTTTCTTGGGGCGGAAGCATGTTACTACTGAAATGTTTAATTACATACTGAACGCATGGATTTGCGTTGATTTATATATATTTAATTGTACGGGAATCGTACGGAAATGTACTAAGATGGTAATTGTCTGAGTTGCTAACATTCTAAGGCCCCGGAACACGAGTGATTAACTGAAAGCCGGTAGAGTGTGGATAGTACTATTGGTCTGACAAACCCAACTGGTCCGGCATGGATTTGCTGATGTTTCCCAGCCAGTTGCACATGTCTATTTTGTTGTTATATATTTTGCTATGTAATGTTAGACATAGCGGTTTGGAGCAGGTTCGTGGGCGGAGTATGCCACGGGGTTGTATGTGGATAGTCAGAGGTTTCACTTGTGGGCTCAGTATAATTACATCGATAATATTATATTATGATATGGATTTATCATGGTTTATTCAAATTGTGAAACTCACCAACTATTCGTAGTTGACCCGTTTTCTCACATGCTTTTCAGGTACAACTAAGATGAAGTGATTGCTTACGTGCTAAGTGCTTGATGTGTGTAAGATTTGCGTGCGTGATGTTAGGATACATTATAATAAATAGAATTATGTATCGTATTGTATGATGTGTGTATCACCTAGACGGTAACGAAAGACGAGATAATGTAATTTTGAAGTATATTAATGTATTCAGTTTTCTTTATAAACAATGTGGTTGATATCAGAGGTGTCTGTTGCATCCCGTTTACGTTTCCGCTGCGGTTACGGGGTGTTACAGAAGTTGGTATCAGAGCCATTGGTTATAAAGAATTAGGATGTCTTTAAAAGATACCTAAAATATAACCAGTAGCTCAAGTATTATAGGATCTGAATATCAACTAATAATTTATAGTGACGAGATCTGGATGAACTTGGATGGACAAGTGAGTTATTATGGTCCGGAACATAATAACAGACTTGTCCGTACGAGGGAATTCAGGGGAAGTCACGGGGAACATTAATAGGTAAAAATGGCAACATATGTGTAAAGTATATAATGTTATTTATGCGTGCTAATGTGTATATATATATATGTGCATATCTTGTGAGTACATGTATTGAGAAATAGGACCCGGATAAGGAACCGGGGGATGAAATAATAAAAGTACCGAGGATGCTGAAATTTCTAGAGCATCGGTTGATGATAAGTCTGACTTATCGGTCCATAGTTATGATAGTACCAAATTAGATCTCCCGTTTGACATTAACCAGAAATACCTAGTAACCGTCACTCCCAACCAAAATTGATAAATCCCTTACCCTACCAACACCGGTACCGTAAATCCTAATAACCCCCTATGTTCACCTGAACCGCCGACCCTCACGTACGGACGGATCTGCACCTGAACCCATTCTTATTCCATTAAGGTAAAAAAAAATAATAAATAAATAAATAAATAAAATAAAATAAAATAAATAATAATAATAATAAATTTGATGATAAATGAGCAGATAAAAATAATAAATAGAAATATATATATGTATTTCTCACTCTCAAACATATGAGACATACCACCTCCAGATCGAGAATTACCGATTTTAGCAAACCTAGAACGCCTGAGGACATTGACTGAACAAGTGATAGAGTTTCCCATAATAGTAATTGAGAATATTTGAAGGCAACATGGGTTGCGCGATTACCTTGAACCTTGCAACTCCCTATGTTATTCTTACATCCGTTAGATGCCTATACCCATGTATACTCGAATAGAATGATTATCCATACACAAAGAGGCGTTGGAATCATTATAGCATAGTTGGTTATTCGTTCGTAGGTGGTATACCGTGTATGCCGGATATACAAATAGACACGGATATTATAACTCCGTGGTACGTAATCGTTTGGTGCTCACGGTGAGCATGTATCGGTTATGCTGACATGCAGAAGGATATTGAAATCAAGCATATTAAACATTAATCTTTGTTGAGAAAGATCTATATGTCAGTTGGTGACAAGGGTTATGAAATATATTTAAACGTTAACCGACATCAGGTTAGGTCCATATGTTATTATATTTGTGGGACATATATACTAGATACCGGTATGTGTAATATGTATGATAATATTTGGTGTGTATGTGTACCTGCTGTTATGATTGAGCTGGTAACGAGTTATACGGTGAGATTAGTATTGATTACTGCGTACGGGATGGGTACGGCAGAATGACATAAAAAGCGTAACTCCAATGATGGAGATTGATATGATTCAGTTGATTGCTCAAAGATAGCAGATGATGATACCGGATGTCGTATCACAGATCACTGCTAGTGTTGATGCAAATGTGATCGCAGAATTATAGATCGAGCAATCACATGAATATGAATATTTCAATTCTTAGTGGTATTACTAAGAGTGATAATGTTTCTATGAATACTATTATGACTACAAGTATTAGTTATAAACTAAACATGAATAGTAGTCGTAATGAATTAGATCCGGTATGAAGGATATGTTTGTTGATTGTGTTAAGGAAATTATTAATAGTTTGCTGATGGTAAAGGGAGGAATAGATTAGCGAGGGGATAGAAAAGATCGAAATGGTTAAGGATATTGGTAAGAGTCCAGAACATTGTGTAGTGAAATATGCTACAGATATGTTGGTAGATTATGTTGTATCGTGATGGAACACGATGGTACGAAATTATAGTTAGAAAATTTTTACTCATATGATATGGTCAGAATTTGAAATTCTTGTGCTAGAGCACTTTTATTCAAGTAATTAAGTTCAGAGATTGGAAACTGAGCTATGGAAGATAGAAATGTTGTGTGCTGATCACTTAGAACACGCTAATCGTTTGAAGGAATTGTCATGTCTGGTAACATGGCTAGTTAATCCTGAAACTAAGCGAAGTGAGCGCTATATTGGTGACTAACTCCATCGATAAAGAGTATAGTCAATCCTGTAGAATATACAACCTTTGGAAGGGTTGTGTCACAAGCCAGCATTGATATATTTGACTCCATGGGAAGCGGACTGGAAGGACGTTAGGTGAGACGTCGAGTGTTAAAGAAGAGAAATGATAAAGGTATAGTGCAAGATGGGCTTTTGAATAAGTAGGTATGTCCTACAACCCATAATTATACTAAGACTAGTTCTGGTGTGAAAACATGAACCGCATGATGGGTCCTTCCCTAAATGTGGAAAATATGGTTATCGGCAGGAAGAAGAATGTCGAGTGATAGTAGGCCACAGGTGTGGTAAAGATGGACGTAATGCCCTAATTGTAGAACCAATTGAAGCCATGTGAACCGGCAACCCCAACCCATTCGTGTACAACCACTCCGAACCCAACAACTTCAATAACAATCCATCCAAAGAAATCAAATTATGCCAAACAGTTGTACTTGCTATGAATGTGGCAGTACAGAACGTTTCGAGAGAAATTGCCCAAAGTTGAACCAAGGTGTCGTTGGAAGACGAACCTCATGACAAGCAGCAACCTCTGATCAAGCAAGGAGCCGTGCTTTCGTGAGTAATTCGAATAAAGCACGTCATGATCCAAAGGTGGTATTAAATATGTTGTAGTTTTAAATCAATGGACTTCAGTGATTTTTTTTATGGTCGCTGATAGAAGTTAATTCCTGTTAACCTCCTATCATTTGGAAAGATACCGATTAGTGAAACTATAGAACCCTATACTGTAGAATCGCTAACGGTAAACCCCTAATGGTTAACTAAATTGTTCGGAATTGTCCTATTACTCTGAACGATTAACCTTTCCTTATTGACCTACGACCAGTAAAGTTAAGAAGTTTTGACGTAATAGTTAACATGGATTGGCTAACTCAACATGAAGCTGAAATCAAATATGAAAAGAAGATGATTAGAAGCTCTCTTTCGGACGATGAAGCGATTAGATACAGAGAAAAGTGTACGGTATTATGTTACCACTCTAATCTCGTCTTGAGATGTTATAATAATTACGTCAAGAAGACGTGGTGTATTTAACAAACGTGATTGCCACAGATTTAAAAGAAAACATATAGAAGATGTTTCGGTGATACGTAAATATCCAGAAGTTTTCCCAGAAGAACTTCCTGGATTACCGCCAACCCGACAGGTCGAATTCAGAATCGATTGAATACCTCAAGCTGGCCCTGTTGCTAAAGCATCTTACCGACTTGCACCAACTGAAATGCAAGAATTATTGGATAAGGTTTTATACGATCTGGTTAGTCACCATGGGGTGCACCATTGTTATTTGGGAAATGAAGGACGGAAGTGTTAGGATATGTATTGATTAGGGAGAATTGAATAAAGTGACGATCAAGAATAGGTATTCACTTCTTCGAAGCAAATTATCTGTTTAACCAACTGCAAGGGGTGATTTATTTTAGAAAATTGATCTTAGATATGGCTATCACCAAATGAAAAATCCAAGAGGAGGACGTTGCAACAACAGCGTTTTGGACTCGTTACGGCCATTATGAATTCTTATTCATGCCGTTCGGGCTAACAAATGCGCAGGCAGTGTTCATGGAACTCATGAACCGAGTCTGTAAACTTTATTTTGACAAATTTGTCATATCATTCATTGACGATATTTTGATATATTTGCAACGTAAAGAAGAGCACGAACGACGTTTAAGGAAAATTGTGGAAGTGTTAAAGCAAGAGGAGTTGTACGCGAAGCTTTCGAAATGTGATTTTGAATACAGAAAGCATAATTCCTCGGTCACGTTGTAAACCATCAAGGAATGCACGTTGATCCGAGTAAGATAGAAAACATTAAAATTGGCAGTCACCCAAGACGCCAAAGGAAATGCGCCAATTTTTAGGACTAGCCGGAGACTATCAGCGGTTCATCGAAGAATTGTTAGCATTACCCAACTCATAATCCTTTGTACGACGCAAATGTACAAATTTTATAGATGATAAGAGACCGCAGTCTCATATTCAACGAAGATGGGTCGAGTTGTTAAGCGATTATGACTGTGACATCCGTTATCACCCGGCAAGGCTAATGTCGTAGCCGATGCCTTGAGTAGGAAAGATCGGGTTATGCCATTGCAAGTGCGAGCGCTGGGGATGATAGTCCAGTTGAACCTTTCGGACCTGATACGAGTCGCTCAACGTGAGGCGTTGAAAGAGGAACAATTGGAAAAGGAGGAACTTTACGGCATTGAGAAGAATTTCGAACAGCGCGTGGACGAAATTCTCTATTTCAAAAATCGGGTTTGGATCCCGACCCTCCATGACCTTCGTGATTTAATCATGGACGAAGCGCATAGATCGAAATATTCCATACATCCGGGATCGGATAAGATGTACAAGGATGTGAAGGAGATCTACTGGTGGCCGGGTATGAAAAAGGGTATAGCAACGTATGTCGGTAAGTGTTCGACTTGTGCGAGAATTGTGATATTACAACAACCGGAAGTTCCCGAATGGAAGTGGGAGTAAATCACGATGGATTTTGTGACACATCTCCCTAAGACGTCCCGAGGACATGATGCAATTTGGGTAATCGCGGATCGATTAACCAATCCTCGCATTTCATCCCAATCCATGACTATTACCACAATGAATTCTCGCCCAAGTTCATGACGGTGAAATGGTATCTCGTCGTGGAGTACCATTTTCAATTATCTCAGATCGAAATAGTCATCCTACTTCCATTATTGGAAGGCGGGGAAGGAAGCATCGAGAGCTTGAAGCTTTCTATGGGTGAAGTAATTATCACCCACTTGTTAAAATGAAAATGGGCGTCACTCAAGCCATAAGAGTTGAATTGATGCGAGAAACAACCAATCGGATTTATAATATTTAAGATAAGTTGAAAGCAGCGCGAGATTGGCAAAGGATTTATGCCAACATTCATAGGAAGTCATTGTCACTGGAAAGAGGTGACGAGGCATTTTTTTAAGGCATCACCTTAGAGAGGTGATATAAGGTTTGGCAAAACCGAAAATAGCTCCTTAATATATTGGACCTTATGAGACTATCTCCATAATTGGTCATTTAGTTTATCGATTAAAGTACTCCAAGGGCTAAGTACTATACATGACGTTTTGCCATGTATACAGATTGAAAAGTACCTAAGCGATGAGGCAACGAAAGTACCAGTAATTGAGGTACTCATAGAAGACATAATTAAAATCATAAATAATTCCCTAGGGATAGTAGACGGGAAAACTAAACAGTTTGGACACACCAAGCTTTATTGATTAAGATTAAGTGGAATTCACAGCGAGGACCAGATTATACCTGTTAACGCGAGGGTGAATTCTAAAGGAAAAACCCCCACCTTTCTCTCAGAAGGGGATAGCGGGCGTGTAAAATTTCGTGGACGAAATTTCTTAACGGGGGGAGAATGTAACGATTCCGACGAAACCAGGTTTACCTTAACCGGTAGACAATAGTTACGTTATATTTAATGTCGGGTACACGAATTACCATAGTAATTATACGAGGATACATGGTTCACTGTATTGATTGTACGTGAATATATAATTCATCGTATTGAATATGCTATTAATCGATCGATAGTTATTGAAACCCGAACGAATCGAGGGTTCAATTATTGACGATATCTATAATATTTAGTGATTTTACGAAGCATTAATGCTTCGGGATAAGTAAAGTACGGCACAGAAAAAGAATTTTCGATTTAATGGTACGTCGGTACATTAAACGAAACCTTCAATACCAAACCGAGCAAGAGACGATCGATCAAGCCGAAAAAGATGCGCAATTATTAATAATATGATGTTTTAAGTTAATAAATGTCATGGTTTAAGTTTTTAAAGTTTTTAAATCGGTTTTATATAAATTTCATTTTTAAGCCGAAAAAACGACCGTTTTAGCCTCGTTTTAAGCTAAATTAAACATTTAACCAAAAAACGAACTGAACCAGATTATCCACAACATTACCGGATTTCCATAATCCAAATATGTGGCTAGAAATAGAGAGGTGGGTCCCACCCAACCCCCCCTCATATTCCGATCGGCATTGGGGGTTTACCCCTTGCCTTTCATTTCTTTTTTTTCATCAAACATTGCAACATTCATCCTTTCTCTCCACAAGATCACCTAAAAACCCGAGTTTTATGCAAAAAAACCGAGGTAAAAACCGAGTTATTTACGTGTTCATCTTCGTTTCTTGAGTTTATTTGCAAGAAAATGAGGTTTCAAAGATGAAAACCGATTCTTGCATGATCAAGTGATGTATACGGGTTATACAAGGGATCTTGGTCCAAGAAAGGAGTTAAACGAACCAAAAACGAATTTTTACGGTTTAAACTTTAGTTTTGAAACAATAACCGAAACTATAGTGTAAGAGGCTTGATTGTGAGTGTAACTTGCTTGGTATTGTGGTATGTTGGTTGTAGGTTCTGTATTTAGTGGTAGATAAGGCGGAAAGACGAGTTTGTAGCTTGTAGTGGCGGAAAACAAAAGGTATATTCGGTTTATGTTCGGTTATGAGTTTTTGGACAGATTGTGAACGGTTTAGAGTTAGGTCATGAAATTTTACAGAGGTGTTAAATACATGAAAATATGAGTTCTGTGAATTTTTGGTAATTTTTGGACAAAGGATGAATATTTGGTGAATTTAATGCTCGGTTTTGGCTAAAAACGGTGAAAAATAGTCAAATATCATGAAAAATTCTGGAAAATTGTAGATAAGCTTTTTATAACATGTAAAAGTCACACACAAAATTTTAGATCTGTTGGAGAAGTCTAAGTAGGCTTTTCGGTTAAATGAGTTCTAGGGTTTTCTAGCTCGGTTTTAGTGAAAATGTCATGTAAAAAGAGATTTTGGCTCTAGAAACATTACAGGGAACTATGGAGATGACAGGGGTCATCCAGGAAAAATTTGGGATTTTTCTAAGTTCGTTTGGTATTTACGACATATTTAGTGTTTAAATGGTGTTTAAAAATAGATAAATAAATTTTAAATATAAAAATTAATTCTGGAAATATTTTTATAAATTTCCCCGCTGTCAAAATGTTATTTGTGCAAAATCTCAAGATCCGAGGATGAACGGATATTTATTTGGAATAAAAGTGAACTTTTATAATATAAAACGTGTAAAACAGCAAAGTTCGGGTAGACGAACTGACTGGTGTATAAAAACCCTAAAAATGAACTATTTTCATATAACTGAGTTAAGCAAGTAAAAATAAATCATCCGAAAATAATTCGGATGATTTGGGTAATTTTAAACGATTTAACAGTTTCCGGTGCACTAAAGACGGAAACGGGTCCCGCGGCCAATCGGGGCGTCTAAACCGAGCTCTAATTTCACAACTCTAATTAAATTATCAGTCAACCACTATTTTCGGGTCATGTGTGACCAAACTCATTTTTGAAACGTAAAAACGGACAGCCGTGCTAGGCACTCTAAA
Organism: Bidens hawaiensis; assembly: GCF_021521415.1. Classification (NCBI taxonomy): domain Eukaryota; kingdom Viridiplantae; phylum Streptophyta; class Magnoliopsida; order Asterales; family Asteraceae; genus Bidens; species Bidens hawaiensis. Next base: position 73,063 of record NW_027499475.1, on the reverse strand, counting down.
CGGCGAAACGAACTAATATTAATTTTGACTAATGAACTCTAAACGAAAACACAATCTGAGTCCGGAGAAGTGTTTCTGGGTTAACATTGCCCCCGGAATGGGTACAGTACTGGGTTAACAGTGTCCCCAGATGTACCGGTTGATACGGTTAAAGATTATATAAACAATAATTGTATAATAACGATCGTAGGGATCATATTACAGATTGGACGTGTTAACTAATAATGACTGTTGTTACCTGCTTGCATGTGCTAAGGTGAGTTTCACGAGCCCCTTTTTCTGAATTGTTTTTAAATATTTTCTCGGGGCGGAAGCATGTTACTACTGAAATGTTTAAGTACATACTGAACGCATGGATTTGCGTGGATTTATATATATTTAATTGTACGGGAATCGTACGGAAATGTACTAAGATGGTAATTGTCTGAGTTGCTAACATTCTAAGGCCCCGGAACACGAGTGATTAACTGAAAGCCGGTAGAGTGTGGATAGTACTATTGGTCTGACAAACCCAACTGGTCCGGCATGGATTTGCTGATGTTTCCCAGCCAGTTGCACATGTCTATTTTGTTGTTATATATTTTGCTATGTAATGTTAGACATAGCGGTTTGGGGCAGGTTCGTGGGCGGAGTATGCCACGGGGTTGTATGTGGATAGTCAGAGGTTTCACTTGTGGGCTCAGCATAATTACATCGATAATATTATATTATGATATGGATTTATCATGGTTTATTCAAATTGTGAAACTCACCAACTATTCGTAGTTGACCCGTTTTCTCACATGCTTTTCAGGTACAACTAAGATGAAGTGATTGCTTACGTGCTAAGTGCTTGATGTGTGTAAGATTTGCGTGCGGGATGTTAGGATACATTATAATAAATAGAATTATGTATCGTATTGTATGATGTGTGTATCACCTAGACGGTAACGAAAGACGAGATAATGTAATTTTGAAGTATATTAATGTATTCAGTTTTCTTTATAAACAATGTGGTTGATATCAGAGGTGTCTGTTGCATCCCGTTTACGTTTCCGCTGCGGTTACGGGGTGTTACACTTGATCATCATTTTCTAACTCAGACAGGTACTTGGCCAACTTCTCAGACCTACTCATCCCTTGTATCTCATTCAATTTCCCTCCTACGTCTATCAATCTATCAAGCAAGTGCAACTGTTCATCTTCCCATTTCTTCTTCTTTTCAGCCTTGTTCTTTTCAGCTAAGGTCACAATTTTTGGCCTTTTTACAGATTTAATTGGTTCATCTTTCAATGATAGTTTTCAGAAATAGGATTCAACTCCTTCTTTTGATAGATTGTTGACTAACTACATAGCCATACCTTTTTCAATTAGGTACTTAAACTTGCCTCCAAACCTTTTCATCAATTCATCAATCTTTTCTTGTTAGTTTGATTCTCTTTTCAATCTTTCCTTCTCCTCTCTCTCTCTACCCTTTCTACATTCATATTATAATGTTTTTCCAAGTCATCAAAACTCATCGTACTCAAGTCCTTATCAGACAGTCCATGCAATCTCAAAAAGTTCTTATATTTCTAGGAATCACGATTCTTTTTCTCCATCCTCTTCTTTATCACATCAGCCTCCGTATCTACCAAACTTTGCAACTCCTCATCAGTCTTAGGAACCAAATTCTCAAATTTGTAACCATGTCCAATCAAACTTATAACCAATGGATTGTTTCTCATTGCATTGTCCAAACTTTGTTGTATGTTCTCCCTTTATTCATTAGTCATTTCAATATGTGGAGAGACAAAAGTTACAACATTTGCAGCTTTATCATCAAAATTATCATCATCATTATTGCCATCATCAGCATTGTCATCATCATCAGTATCATCATCCTTTTCAGTTGATTCGTCCAATGCTTCGATTCTTGGCTCATTCAAATCAAGTTTAGATTATGGCATAACAACCTGTATAGGAACAACCATCACAGGGCTTTCATGTTCCTTTGGGATCTCAACTGTGTACCCAGGTTCATCAGACTTTTTTGCTCTTTTCTTTGATTGATCTTCTTTATTATCAGTCGTGTCATCAATCTTTCTCTTTCTTGTGTATATTTTTCCATATTTCTTTTTAGGCTCATCATCATAGCTCCATTCTTCAGGGGGATTATTCTCAAAATCTTCTTCGACTTCCTTTACATATTTTCTGGATGCAATCTTAGTCAATGATTCTCCAACCTCATCAGGCACCAACTGCTTACTTGAATCAACCTTAGTAGGTCCAGCAGTGGTTGGAGTTTCAGCTTCAGGCTGGTTGAACTTGCTTAATACAAGTGCTAAGGTGTTGTCAATCTCTTCAACTTGCTTCATCTATTAGCACTTCAATAACATCTTGTTCAACTTCACCTTCTTTATCCAAAGTTTTTGCAATGTGAGCTTGTTCAAACAATGTTTCCTGCTCACCAAATTCTTCAATAGTCATGGATCAGGCAATTCTTTTTCTTTCCAATGCTTCATATACAACATTAGTATGCCTCTTGGCAGCCTGTTCAGCCAGTTCATCTTCTTTAGCTATATCATCATCAGACTTCTCCTGTGTATCACCAGGCGAATCTTTATCAGTTTCAACAATGGCTTTCCCTTTTTCTTTCCTCCTTCTTTCTTCCTCAGATTCATTTGGAATGTTTTCAATTTCGTCTATCAGACTCCTCATCTCATCATCATCCTCAACAAATTTCTCGGAGGTTTCAACATTCTCATTTTCTTTAGTTAATATCACCTCCTCAGTATCATCACCTTCATCCATAATCACATCAGTCAATGTTTCAGTAGCAACAGCATCAGTTGCTATGGCCTCCGTGGTTAGAATGTTATCAGTCGTTTGTACATTCACCTCAACATCCGTTTCCTTCTCCACCTCATTCTCTCTTTCTCCTCATTCAAATTATTCTTCTCGGTAATTGTGTCATGAGCATCATACTCATGTTCGCCAATGTAAGAGTAGTCACCCTCATATCCATCCTCATCTAAACCTCTTTCTTCATTCTCATCATCACTCTCACCATAAGTACTGAAAAGTGTTTCCAGACCATCATTATCAGCATCTACTACCACATTCTCCTCCTCCATTCCAACTGTAGCAGCATCAGTTTCAACAGTAATATTCTCCCCCTATTTTGGTATGGCTGCGGTCTTCTCAACCTTAGCCTCAATTCAAGGCCTGTTCCAACCGAGCTTTTTTTATCATCATTTTCTTTCATCAATTCTTCATTACTCCCCCTCAGATCCACAGTTTCCACAATCATATCAAAATTTCTTTTAAGAAGATGAATGCCGGGGGAAAGGGTTTGGGTTGGTGGTTCAAGGAAAGGATCAGGTATGGTGCTTTGGGGTTTGGGTTGGTGCTTTAAGGAAAGGATCAGGTATGTTGGTAATGTTGGTTTGGGGTTGGTCTTGGATAAGGGTTTGGGTTTGGGTTTGGGTTAGGGGTTGGTTAATGGTTTGAGGTAGGCTTTGGGTTTGGGTTTGAGTGGTTGGAGATGGAATGTAAGGGTCATTTTGTGGTAGTGGGGAAGGTGGTGTGGCTGGTGGTGTGGGTAAGGGCATGTTCTCCCCCAGTGCATGTGCAATCTCATCATCACCAATATTTCCTTCAATACCTCCAACATTATCACCTGTGATGTGGTCTAAATTATATATATATATATATATATATATATATATATGTCTTACACTTTTAAGTATTTTTGAGCCATGTTTTTATTAAATATTATTCTTAATTGGTTCATATGTGAGTGTCAAGGTTTCAAGAGACAATGAGCCAAAACTTGTGAATCAACTAAAAAAGAGATATATGTATTTGCTGGTTACATCACACATGATTTACGTATGAGTTATATATTTAAATTTGAAATGTTAAATTATTGTGTGGAAACTAATTATATGTCACAAATTGGCAGAATACGTTGGCGACATATATAATTTTCTTGGATGTACAGAAGTATAAATGATTGGTGGGCTATAAGACATTATTTAATTTGGTATGGACCCACACAATTTCATAGTGGGTCTATGTGGAACGAATGGTGAAGTTAGAAAAAAGTGGCTATGATTTAACTTGACTAAACATAAATTGTAATTCAAATCGAGCTAAGGGCTGCAAACGTCAAATTTGGTGGGCCTTTTGTTGAGATTTCTTGGACAAAAATGATTATTTAATTTTTACCCTACTTGCGCATAAGAGGAATATATATTAATTTTGTTTTGGGGACGTGAAGGAGAGTCAGAGCAATCAAAAAGATAAGAATACATTATTATTATTGTTGCATTACGTGAGGGTTTGGGAGACAAAAGTCAAGACATAACATCGCCACTTTTGGGATTAAATTGAAACAAAAGTAGCGGCCGCAAGGAGCAAAACTGAATATTATTATTCAAGGGTCTACAGCACATTATATATTTAATTCTCATTTGGTGCTTTGGTGCTTCTGTTCACACGCAAGAAAGGCAAAAGAAAAGGGATCTTATATTCAAGTAAAGGCACTTGGTTTCATCATCCAAACACGGTTTTCTTTTGGTTTGAAATTATTTATTATATTATGAAGTTAGTGTTTGAACTTATTTATTTTCTTGTTTTGAACATGATTATTGGTTAAAACCTTTTTAGTTATCTAGGCTTGTGATGATGTTTTATTGACTGTTTTGGACATGTCGGTTTTCGGGTTTTGTTTATGGGATTTTGATTAATTAAAAGTTTTGATCATATTTATTGGATGTGTCGCATGCGTATTTACTTTTAATTTATGTCTAAATGAATGATTCACATGTTACTTGATTGAATGTCTATTGATTATAGGTTGCATATTAGGGTTGTTTATTGTGTGTCTGCAACTTGTTTACGGTTTATTGAGCTCATTTACCGTAGAAACTGATTTTTGGCATCTCTTTAGAAGTTTATATTCTTACTTACTTAAATATCTGACGGGTGATAGGTTGTTGGGTTTGTCAGCGTTGTTAGGGTTTTAGGTTAAATTATCTAGACATGAGGTATGCCTATTTTTGCCTTAATTTCATTGTTTACGCGTGTCCTCTAGACTGTTCAAAAACCACCCCGTGTACTTAGGTGCATTGAGATAGTGAAACTGACGGGTTAGCTATTTTCTATGGTAATTAATCATAATTGGTGAACAGACAGTTGAACCAATAAGCCGGTGTTTTAACAAGATCTCTAAGATTTCTTTTTAGGCGAAACTTTGAGAGTGATTAAGGATCCATTAAGTTTCCTAGAGCTTCATACCTTTAGATTCCCGGTTCCCGCAGCATTTACCTGTAACCGATAAAAGCCCGAGTCGTCACAATTCGGATTCCTTGCCTAGGTAACTCTTGCTCGCATTTGAATTTACTAAAGTCTTATTCGGTAATTTAATTTTCTAACTCACTTTAATTTAATTAAGTAATTAGTTTAAATAATTATTAGCTTTTAAAATATAATAAATAAAAATCCAAAAATATATATTTTCTTAATTATTTCTTTAAATTAGCTTTTAGAACTAGTCTCGTTATTTAAATAGTGTCTCTAGGGTTCGATATTCCCGGTCTTCCAATTGCTCTTCTACACCCGATAGGTTCACTTGCCTGTTGCTAGTGGCTTGGTTTAGGGTATTCTAGGTTTTTATTACTCGCTGTGCTTGGTCATTATTTGCAAAAAGTTTTATATACCACTTCGTGTACATCAAGTTTTTGGCGCCGTTGCCGGGGACACTTGGTAATAGCGAACTAGTTTCTATTTGCTTTTATTTGTTTTTAGTTTTAGTTAATTAATTAGTTTTATTATATAATTATTATTTAATCTCTCTTGATTACTATCTGTGCCTTGAGTGTAATTTGTGTGCTCTAGGGATAAGCTTGGGTCCTTACTCTTCTACTTGTTTTTCAGCTTATGCGACGTACACGTTCATTCGGACCACCAGATTTCACTGCTTCAGACGAACCCGAGAGAGATTTTCGTGAGCGCCGTAGGGAGTTTCGAGAGATAGCACGTGCTCTACGCGAAAGCAAGGTACACGTTTCTGATTCCACTTTAGATATGGGTGATGCTAACCCCCTTATGCATACGGTTCACTCAAGAGCGAATGAGGAAGTTACGGGGAGACGGTCTGCTGTCACACGTTCGGCGATGCCCGATGCTAATAACTGGCAGATTCCGACCAACGTAATGAATTCCATTACTAATTCAACCCCATTTCACGGACTTGAGGACGAGGACGCGCCTGGCCATCTGAACAAATTCTCTCGTATTAGCAACACTTTCTATATTGCCAACGTCACTCGTGCTTCTATCTACCTTCATCTTTTTCCATTTTCTCTAGAGGGTCGTGCTTCATCATGGTTGGAAAACCTTCCCCATGGGTCCATCACTAAATGGGAGAATCTTCAAGCTGAATTCCTTAAGAAATATTTTCCGCCATCTAAAGCCTCGCGACTTCGTGATCAGATCTGTTCCTTCCGCATGGAGCCTGACGAGCCATACTCTTTGGCTTGGGAAAGTTTCCATAATCTTCTTAGTAGATGCCCCCAACATGGTCTACTTGAATGGGCTGTAGTCGAGAAATTCTATAACGGGCTGACCTTTGAGATGCAGAAGAGATTCAATAAGTTGGCTGGAGGAAACATGTTAGAGAAGCTGGATATAGATGAGTGTGAGTCGTTGTTTGAGAGTTTCGCCCTAGCCGAGCAATAGGAGCCGTCCGCCCGAGGTACTTATAAAACCACAACCTCTTCCGCTTGAGGCATTTATCAGGTCTCGAATGATACTAGCATTGCGGCTGCCCTATAAGAAATGCATAAAGATATCTGAGAATTGAAGAAGATTACTCATAAATGTGAAATCTGTCGCGGAGGGCACGATACAGTTAGTTGTCCGGTCGATCAACAGGAGAAGGTGGACTACTGGGGTAATTAGAATCGAGAAGCGAATGCCTACGGTAACTCAGGATGGAGAAATAACTCCAACTATGGTTGGAGGTCGGGAGGTAATGCTCAGGGTTTTCAGCAGAGTCAAGAGCAGGTTAGTGACCCAGAGGCACTAGGGAGTTCGAGTGTGGGGAAGAGTAGCGGTATGGATCCGGATCTTAAGGAGCTTCTAACTAAGCATTCTACCATGCTTTCCCACCTTATTGACAGAGATAATAACACACAGCATAGACTGGCTGAGCACGACACCCTATTGAAGAACCAACAGTCGTCATTTTTGGAGATTTCTCGAAAGGTGGATGAGATGATGAAGCAGATGCTACCTAATAAACAGGTCGGAGCATTTCAGGCCAGCACAGATCTTAATCCGAAGGCACAGTTGAAGGCAGTGACCACCCGTACTGGCAGAGGAGGTGATCGAGAGCAGTCATTGGCAGATGATTAGGAGCCGGTGGCCGAGGAGATAGAGATGGAGACTCTTGTGAGGATGCACGAGAGGCAAGTCCCAGCAAGTGCCACGTCAAACGGTGAGTCTCATGCAGAGAAAGTTTTTGAGAAGAAGATTGAAGATAAGAAGAGTCCCGAAGTTGGTCTTACTCGTGTTCCATATCCAGCTCGTCTTCTGCGACAGAAGTATGCGCAGGAATATGGACATTTCTTGGACATGTTTAAATAGCTAAAAATCAATCTTCCGTTTGTCGAGGCACTCCAGCATATGTCTAAATATGCCAAATTCTTAAAAGATCTTCTTTCGAATAAGAAGAAGCTGGAGGGGCTTTCGACAGTATGTTTAAATGAAGGATGCTCTGCGGTAGTCCAGAACAAACTGCCGAAGAAATTAGTAGACCCGGGACACTTCACGATTCCATGTTTGTTTGGCAGCTCGACTAAGAGCTACTCGTTGGCCGATTTAGGTGCTAGCATAAATCTAATGCCATATTCTCTCTATAAAAAACTAGACCTTGGCGAGCCGGTCCCGACGCGCAATGGTTTATCCTTGGCCGACCGTTCGGTCAAATATCCGCGGGGAATCGTGGAAAACGTACTCGTAAAAGTCGATAAATTCTTTTTTCCCATGGATTTTGTTATCCTCAACATGGAGGCTGACGATCAGGTCCCACTCATTTTGGGACGACCCTTCCTGTGTACTGCTAAAGCGCTATTGACGTCTTCGATGGAAAAATTACACTTCGTGTAGGAGAGGAGAACGTCACATTCGATGTTGTCAAATCGATGAGGAACTCCAGTAGTCAGGACGATTCCATTTACTTTCTTGACATGTTCATTTCTTAGTTCGAGCGCTGTCTTGACTACATTTCTGGAGCAGATTTGCTCAATCAGGAGGATGAGGTTGATGTTCCCCCGGAGCACAACCTGAGCATTCTTGTTAACTCACCTCCTTTATACCCCGAGGTATTCACGGTTGCCGATAGCACCGAGGGACCAAAGGAGAGACCATCGATTGAGGCACCACCATCCCTCAAGCTTAAAGAGCTACCTCCTCATTTGGAGTATGCTTTCTTGGACGGTGAGGCCGATTTTCCCGTCATCATTTCGTCTCAGTTGACATCCGATGAGAAATAGAGGTTGGTTGATGTGCTCAAGGCACACAAACAGGCTATTGCATGGAAACTCATGGACATTCAGGGCATCAACATGAACTTTTGCACGCACAGGATGCTCATGGAGGATGACTACAAGCCTGTAATCCAACTTCAGAGGAGACTCAAACCTAACATGTCGGAGGTGGTTAAAAAGGAGGTTGTCAAACTCCTCGAAGGATGCCTGATATATCCTATCTCTGATTCTTCATTGGTGAGTCCCGTTCAGGTCGTCCCTAAAAAAGGAGGGATGACAGTTGTCACTAAGGAACGTAACGAGCTTATTCCGACTAGGGCAGTCACAGGTTGGCGGGTGTGCATCGACTACAGGAGGCTTAACGACGCTACTAGGAAAGGCCACTTCCCTCTTCCTTTCATCGATCAGATGTTGGAGCGTCTGTCGGAGAGACTGTTCTACTGTTTTTTTGATGGATTTTCAGGTTATTTCCAAATCCCGGTCGCACATGAGGATCAGGAAAAGACCACTTTTACATGCCCATACGGTACCTTCGCATACAAACGTATGCCTTTCGGGTTATGTAATGCTCCGGCTACTTTCTAGCGTTGCATAGTAGCGATATTCCAGGACATGATTGAGAGGTCCATGGAGGTTTTCATGTACGATTTTTCGGTATATGGGGACTCATTCGATCAATGTCTTTCTAATCTTGAGAGGATGATGAAGCGGTGCATAGAGACTAAGTTGATGTTGAACTGGGAGAAGTGCCACTTCATAGTGACTGAAGGCATTGTGCTCGGGCACAAGATTTCGCGAGACAGTATTGAGGTAGACAGAGCTAAAATCGACACTATCAGTAGACTTCCTCTACCGACTAGTGTGAAATCCGTTCGTAGTTTTCTCGGGCATGCGGGTTTTTATCGTAGGTTCATTAAAGATTTTTCTAAGATCACCCAACCCATGACTCGCCTTCTAGAGAAGGACGTCGCATTTGACTTCGATGCTGACTGTCTGAAGGCGTTTGAGTTTCTCAAGGGGCAGTTGGTTAACGCCCCTATCTTAGTAGCACCCGACTGGAGCCTACCCTTCGAGCTCATGTGCGACGCTAGTGATTTTGCAGCCGGGGCTGTTTTAGGTCAGCGAAAGGACAAGCACTTCCATCCTATCTATTACGCGAGTAAGACCCTCAATGATGCTCAGGAGAATTACACGACTACTGAGAAGGAGCTTCTAGCAGTGGTTTTCGCGTTCGACAAATTCCGTTCTTATCTCGTGCTGTCCAAAACCATCGTTTATACTGATCATGCGGCATTGAGATACCTATTCGCTAAGAAAGATGCCAAGCCTCGCCAGATACGATGGATTCTCCTGCTTTCCGAGTACAATATTGAGATTAGAGATAAAAAAAGGAGCGGAGAATGTAGATGCGGATCACTTATCACGTCGGGAGGATCCAAAGAGAGAGGAGATTAGAGAGGATACAATCGGGGATAAGTTTCCCCATGAGTCGTTGATGATGGTGAGAGTGATATTTCAGAAAGAGCCAGTGTTGTACGTAAGTGCTGAAGAGGAGGGTCTGCCATGGTTGTCCCACATTGCGAATTATCTGACCGAAGGAGTGGTGGTCAAGGGCATAAGTTATCAGCAGAGGAGGAATTTTTCGCATACGCCAGCCACTACATATGGGATTCTCAGTATTTGTTTCGTGTAGGCGCCGATCGAGTGTTGAGGAGGTGTGTGAGTAGGGAAGAGAGCCGAGAGATTCTTAGGCATTGTCATGAGGGTTTAACTGGAGGCCACCATGGTTCGTCTTCCACCGCTAGGAAAGTTCTGGATTCCGACTTTTATTGGCCATCGATTTTCAAAGACTCACACGAGTTTGTCAGACAGTGTGCCGCATGTCAGCGCACTGGTAACATCTCATCCCGTAATAAGATGCCCTAAAACCCTATTCAGGTTTGTGAGGTTTTTGATGTTTGGGGCTTTGATTTCATGGGTCCGTTCACTCATCGATTTTCCACCTCCTATCATCCACAGACGAGCGGGCAAGTGGAGAACGCAAACTGAGGAGTGAAGCGAATTCTAGAGAAACTATAAGCAATAACCGAAAGGACTGGTCCGACAAGTTGGATGATGCACTTTGGGCTTTCCGCACAGCATTTAAAACACCTATTGGGACCACGCCCCTTAGGATGGTTTACGGGAAAGTGTGTCATCTACCGTTTGAGTTGGAGCATATAGCATATTGGGCGTTGAGATACGTTAATCTTGACCTGACCCAAGCTGCAAAAAATCGGTATCTCCAAATTCATGAGGTAGAGGAGCTGAGAGATGAGGCGTATGCGAGATCATGGAGCTATAAGGAGCATACGAAGGCGTTACATGATCGAAAGTTGAGGAAAGTAAAAGAGTTCAAGTGTGGGGATCAAGTGTTGGTTTATAATTCCCGTCTGAAGCTATTCCTAGGTAAACTTAGATCAAGATGTGGAGGACCATATACGGTCAAGGAGGTGTTTCCACACGGTGCAATTGAGTTAGTTGATCATGAGGGGAGAGCGTGGAAGGTTAACCGCCATAGGTTAAAGCATTATATCGGTGGGCCGGTTGATTTGGTCAAGGAAGATGTATTTCTCCTCGATATCCCTACTTTGATTACTTGATAGGGATAGGACTCGGTATTTTACCGTGTGTAAAGATTGTATTATATTTATTTGTTTTCTATTATATTTGTATTTTGATTCAGTTTTAAGTTTTTAGAGTCCGTTTGTTGTCTGCTTTGGGTGCTTTGAGCTTTGTTTTGCAGATTTGGATACTTTCGTTCGTACTCAATCTCCATTCGGACGGGGCGTTCTAACTTATGTGATTGTAGAGGGTACCCAAAAGCTGCGGCCGCGAATAAAATGCTATACGGTCGCTTTATTGGAACATGACATACGCAGATCATTGCCATATTACCAGGGGAGTCTGTTCCATTTTCTTTATTCTTTGTTTTTATTTTATTTTATTTCTGCTTTATTTTTTTCCTTTTCCAGTCTTCCATTGAGGACAATGCGTAATTTAAGTGTGGGGATGGAAACTGACGTTTTTAGATTTTTATATAAAATAAAAAATTTTCAAAAAAAATAGATATATAAAAAAACGAAAAATAATAAAAAAATAAAAAAAATTAACAAAAAGAAAAAAATGTCCCGAAAATTTATTTTGCGCATAATGGAAAATGATATTATTGTTTAAGGTTGATCTTTTAAAACCACTATTATATATGAGATTAAATAAAAGATTGCGCACTTAATTTGGGATATGTCGGTAGGCCCAACTAGCTTTGATAGCCCTCTTTAGCAGATTTTATATATCTAATAATTTGAAAAAAAAATGGTGAAACCTTATTTCGATGCTTAGGGAGGATTACCATAATCTAAAAACTTTGAGAGGGTAAGACTTAGATGCACTCAAACCAGCACACCACCACATGTCCATCTTTTTACGAGCTTAGAAAATAGTTATATATTTAGGTTGATATAAAAAGAAAAAGAAGAAAATAGAGAAAAAAAGAAAAAAAAAGTATGTTTTGAAAGTGTATTCCAAGAATTGGTCCAAAATGCAAATGAAGTGAAAAAGTTATGTATTGTAAAATGCCAAAGAAGCATTCTCAAAGTTAGTAAAAGAGGCCAAAGACGCACATACTAGACGGGACTTAGAGTTTACGTGTTACCATGGGGATAGTGACTATGAGGATACACTATTTGGGCTCGAAGGTTCTTAGTCAATAAATATCAAATTAGGAATTTATAAGACAAAGTCCAATAATATTTAGGAATAGCTCGTACGACCTTCACATGACCATTCATCCATCAAATTTCACCGAGTGCATCTAATTTGTACCATTAACGAGTCTTTGGCTTATGGTGACTTATCGAGCCAGTTTGCTTCGACTCTAGTTCTTCTAGCTCTCTTTGTCTGAGATAGGGTAGGTGTAGCCTTGATTTTTGGACTAAAAACGCTTAATGAAATTGGGGGCTTGGTAGGCTGGTGGTTGGGTTTAAGTGGACAACAATATCGGCAATCGTGATTTTTGCGTTTATCAATGCTAAAAAAAATTAAACCTATATGTTTTAAAGATCCGTCTTAAATTATGATTCCATTGCAATATATATTTTTCGGGGACGAAAAAGGTTTATGTGTAAGGATATTTTATGTGGTCTAAATTATATATATATATTTATATTAATATTTCTTACACTTTTAAGTATTTTTGAGCCATGTTTTTATTAAATATTATTCTATATTGGTTCATATGTGAGTGTCAAGGTTTCAAGAGACAATGAGCCAAAACTTGTAAGTCAACTAAAAAAATAGAGATATACGTATTTGTTGGTTACATCACACATGATTTGCCTATGAGTTATATATTTAAATTTGAAATGTTAAATTATTGTGTGGATACTAATTATATGTCACAAATTGGCAGAATACGTTGGCGACATATATAATTTTCTTGGATGCAAAGAAGTATAAACGATTGGTGGGCTATAAGGCTTTATTTAATTTGGTATGGACCCACACAATTTCATAGTGGGTCTATGTGGAACGAATGGTGAAGTTAGAACAAAGTGGCTATGATTTAACTTGACTAAACATAAATTATAATTCAAATCGAGCTATGGGCTGCAGAAGTCAAATTTGGTGGGCCTTTTGTTGAGATTTATTGGACAAAAATGATTATATAATTTTTATCCTACTTGCCGCATGAGAGGAATATATATTAATTTGGTTTTGGGACATGAAGGAGAGTCAGAGCAATCAAAAAGATAAGAATACATTATTATTATTATTATTTTTGCCTTACGTGAGGGTTTGGGAGACAAAAGTCAAGACATAGCATCGCCACTTTTGGGATTATATTGAAACAGGAGTAGCGGCCGCAAGGAGCAGAACATAATATTATTATTCAAGGGTCTACAACACATTATATATTTAATTCTCGTTTGGTGCTTCTGTTCACACGCAAGAAAGGCAAAAGAAAAGGGATCTTATATTCAAGTAAAGGCACTTGGTTTCATCATCCAAACACGGTTTTCTTTTGGTTTGAAATTATCTATTATATTATGAAGTTAGTGTTTGAACTTATTTATTTTCTTGTTTTGAACATGATTATTGGCTAAAACCTTTTTAGTTATCTAGGCTTGTGATGATGTTTTATTGACTGTTTTGGACTTGTCGGTTTTCGGGTTTTGTTTATGGGATTTTGATTAATTAAAAGTTTTGATCATATTTATTGGATGTGTCGCATGCGTATTTATTTTTAATTTGTGTCTAAATGAATGTTTCACATGTTACTTGACTGAATGTCTTTTGATTATAGGTTTCATGTTAGGGTTGTTTACTATGTGTTTGCAACTTGTTTATGGTTTATTGAGCTCATTTACCATAGATACTGATTTTTGGCATCACTTTAGAAGTTTATATTCTTACTTACTTAAATATCCGACGGGTGATAGGTTTTCGGGTTTGTCTGCGTTGTTAGGGTTTTAGTTTAAATTATATGACAGGAGGTTTGCCTATTTTTGCCTTAATTTCATTGTTAACCAGTGTCCTTTAGACTGTTCAAAAACCACCGCGTGTACTTAGATGCATTGAGATAGTGAAACTGACGGGTTAGCTATTTTCTAGGGTAATTAATCATAGTTGGTGAACTGACAGGTGAACCAATAAGCCGGTGTTTTTACATGATCTCTAAGATTTCTTTTTAGGCGACACCTTGAGAGTGATTAAGGATCCATTAAGTTTCCTAGAGCTTCATACCTTTAGATTCCCGGTTCCCGCAGCATTTACCTGTAACCGATAAAAGCTCGAGTCGTCATAATTCGGATTCTTTGCCTAGGTAACTCTTGCTCGCATTTGAATTTACTAAAGTCTTATTCGGTAATTTAATTTTCTAGCTCACTTTAATTTAATTAAGTAATTAGTTTAATTAATTATTAGCTTTTAAAATAAAATAAACAAAAATCCAAAAATATATATTTTCTTAATTATTTCTTTAAATTAGCTTTTAGAACTAGTCTCGTTATTTAAATAGTGTCTCTAGGGTTCAATATTCCCATTCTTCCCATAGCTATTCTACACCCGATAGGTTCACTTGCCTGTTGCTAGTGGTTTGGTTTAGGGTATTCTAGGTTTTTATTACTCGTTGTGCTTGGTCATTATTTGCAAAAAAAGTTATATACCACTTTGTGCACATCAACCTGCATCTCCATCATCACCATTATCTCCATCATCGGAATCTTCATCAAACTAATCATCCTCCCCTTCACTAACTTCTTCTTCAAAAGTCACAGGTGGTGACCCAGGAACTGGCATAATAGCCACATCATGGTTCAACAACATGGAACAATATCAAATTCAATGTTATGATTAAAGCGGCTAGTTGAAGCCAATCTTGCCATCCATCTGTACGTATTTGGATCTTGGAAAACATGGGTGGTACCAATAGTTGGAAGATCTTGTAACTACCTGTTAAAGATGATTTGGAAAAATCGCGGGTACATAAAAAATTTCTCCCTGTTGGGCTTCCTCAAGTTAGACACCATACCATCAAAAATCATATTTGAGTAGTTGAACGGTAGTTTGAGCATTACAGCAACAGTTGCATTTGCTAGATCTCTGCTTATTAGGGTCCAGGAGCCCTTCCTTGCTGCATATCCATGAATAATGTGGTGAATCAAGAATATGTAAATGTTAGGGAACATGCTCTTCTGGAATTGACCATCATGAACATTTCCTTGATATCCCATTGTGTCTGTAAAAATATTCAGCAAACGGTTTGCTGAGAAATTAATATGATTTTCAGTAGCATCATTTAGGTGAAGGATCTCTCGAATGAGTTGCTCAGTTATGATAATCTCTTGGCGTGCAACTGTAGCCTCCAACCATCTTCCTCCAGCACCATCAAACAGTTGCGCTGAGTGCCAGAAATTTAGATGATGACTTTTATATATAACAGGGCACTCAGTTAGAGAAATTCTCATATTTGACAACTGGAGCCAAGAAATCATACGAGCCACCATCTGATTGTCAGGAGTTACTTGCAACAAGACGCAAATATTGTGCTTTTGTTCAAACAGATAGGTTGGTTCATTCGCCATAACTGTATAAACACAAACAAAAACAGATTCAAAGTAAAATTAGTCATAAAGTACATAATTTTGAAACATTTTTGAGTTAAAATTTGAAGACGTAAGAAGAAATTTTCTTTAAGAACCTGTGCTTCTACAAATTTTTAACCTACATAAGAAACAAAGATGTTAGTTTTAATTAGAAATTGAAGTGTGAATACACATAATCGTCATCCTTAAACATTCAATTGAAGCTTACCAAGTCAGATTTAGTGGGCTGCCTAATTAGGGTATGGAAAAATAATTAATCGGTTGATATTCTGGAAACGAGAGAAAGAGCAATTTGCAATAGTGTTTGGAGAGAGAAGTAAAGCATGAAACTTCACTAAGTCCCTCTTCTATACCTTTTGAAAGTTGGGTTTAAGTGCATTTTGTCTTTTTGTAGGAAAAATCTGTCAAACAGTGAAAATATCTTATTTAAAAATCATCCCCTTTAAAACCTTGCTCAATAAAGCACATTTAGCAAACCTTGCTCGGAAAAGGTAATTTCACAAAGCTTGCTAGGTAAAAGTATTTTATCCACCTTGCTTGTTCCAGAATTTGTTCAGAAATTATAAAGTTAAAGATAAATCTAAGAGAATAAAGTGAAGGAAGCTTACTCGAAAGACAAGATTGCTCGAGAAATAAATCACAAGACAAATTATCAAGTATAAATCATCAAATAGGCGACCTTTCTAGGAATCAATTAAGACACCCAAAATAACATTTTAGAAATATTTCTAATAGTCAACCATGCTCGAGAAACTGAGCAAACAATAAAGCTTACTCGAAAACATAAAACAATATTCAATCAAGTATACTTTAAAGAAAAGTATGCTTGAAACACTTTAAGAATGCAAAGTGTGCTAAAGATGGACTCTAAACACAAAGTGTACTCAAAAAGTAAAATATTGAAATTACAAAGTATACTAAGAGAACAGTTGAAAATTTCAAAGTGTGCTCTAAATATAAAGTGTGCCCGGTAAACAAGGTTTGCCCGAAAACACTTGTAATTTCAATGAATCACATTTACAGTCACGAATTATGCTTGATAAAGACATATTTCAATTAAAACAACAAAGTTTAGTAGAAATAGACATAAAGCATATTCAAAACAGATGTTACATAATAATCAATTATGCTAGACAAAACTAACATTCAGAACATCTAAGTTTACTCGAAAGTTAATAAATATCAAAGTTTTACTCGACAATATATGAATAAGTCATTTAAGTATTGAACATCACATAGCTTGCTAGAATGAGTTCAAGCAGTCAATCACAACACCTAAGTTTGCTAGAAAGTTCAAAGAGATTAAAGCTTGCTAGAAATAACATATTCAATAGCATAGCTTGCTAAAATGGACAAAACAACCTATAAAACAACTAAGTTTGCTAGAAAGTTTAGAAATAATCAAAGCTTGCTAGAATCAACATAATCAAACATATTCAAACTTCAAGCTTGCTCGAAAGAGTTAAGCTTCAAATAAAACAGTAAAGTCTACTCGAAAGTTTGTAAAACATCAAAGCATGCTCGAAATTGATAAACTTAGACAAAAACATCTAAATTTGCTCGAAAAGGTTGATAACCATCAAACCTTACTCGAAAATACATATTCCAACCTTTTTAAGGAAAAATGCAACTCTTTATGTCTTAAACCATATTTCTAACAGATTTATCAATAAAAATCATTGTTTAAGAGCAAATGGTGCATAATGAGATCAAATTTCAGTTATATTTCTTTTCAAACCATTTTCTTTCTTATTATGAAAATATCTCAACATGGGATCATATTGGCTAAGTTGTTTCTCAATACTTCATTCTCAGCATAATTATGACATATCACACAGGTTACCAACATGTCTAGACTTAGCATGAATTTCATTTATTTGGTGATATGATTAAGCTTCATTTAATTTGCATAAGACTAAAATGGATAACACTAATTATGTTCTGATGCTCCATATCTATTTTCAAGGCTTATTTGTCTTACTCCATATGACCTCGAATTGAGTCCGACCCCCTGATATTTGGTTAAAAAAAATTTAATGACAGAACATATAAGTGTATTTGATTTTTCTTTTCAAATTTGCAAACATATGTGAGGTTGAACGTTGGACTTATAGTTGAAATTAACAAGCCTTTCATTCGGAATGTTAAGGGTCTTATATTATTGCCTCCACCCCTGTAGTTCTATTATTAACCCTCATGTTTGTGTTTTCTCAAAAGCTTGTGAACATTTATCAACTTTTGGTTGATTAAATATATAAAATAATTTTGTTCACATTTGTTTATTGTCATTCTCAATAAGATACTTCATTTTTGGTGACCAAATACCAACAGGCTCGTGTAGGACTGGATATTCACTTTTCTGCCTATCATTCGGAAAGATGTGTATTGGAACATGCATAGATAACAATGTATCTCCACATAAAGTTTAGAAGTTTCTTTATATTTATATCACCTTAGATTTTATAAATCATGGAACAGCAACCATACATGATAATGACTGTACTAACTGTCTTTTTAGCCTATTAAATCCATTAGATCAGCATAAATAACCAATGTACTATCATTTCCCAAAGGGTTGGATCAGTTTTCATTTAAAACCCCTTTCTTTAGCTTCTATAAAGCTTGAACTGAATAATCTTATCATATCTCAGCACCATAACCAACTTGCTATATTTTTGTCAAAAATGTTTTAATCAAAATTCATTTGAAATTTTCATTTGAGCATGCAATTTTGTCACAAAAACACATTTTGACTCCAACAGTATGTAACATATTCAAATCTCAATCATAAATGACATCATAAAAAATAGATAGACTTCACACAAAGTATAGTCTAACATATCCTAATAGCATCATCATGTTAGATTAAACATATTCAAAAACAGCATAATCAAAATATCAAATAAGCACATAGAGCATATAAGTCATTTCAAACACTTATCATGATATCACACACATTAACTGATCATTAACTTAAGCATCAAGGATACCTAAATTACTCAAATCATCATTCAAAGCACACATCAGTCAACATGTAAAGTCCCTTTCACACAATTTCAAACAAACAAATAAACATTCAACAAGACTTTGAAAAGATAGTTAATTAGCACATGAAGCACACATCATCAATCAGACCTCATTAGAGTTGATCATTCCCAGGGCTTTCAGAAGAAAGTTGAATCTGGTTCCATCAAGTGGTTTAGTGAATAGGTCAGCCAAATTGTCACTAGTGTCAACTCTTTTCACTTCAATTAGACCCTTTTTCACTACAATCCCTAATAATATGATGTCTGATTTCAATGTGCTTGGTGTTGGTATGTTGTACAGGATTCGTAACAATAAATGATGCAGCAGTATTATCAATGAAAAAAGGGGTGTTTAAGAAATTCAGACCATAATCCATCATTTGATTCTGAATCCAGAGAACTTGTGCACAGCAGGCAGAGGCAGCAATATACTCCGCTTCAGCAGTTGAGATGGACATTGTAGTCTGTTTCTTGCACTGCCAAGACACTAGTCTATCACCCAAAAATTGACATCCTCCTGAAGTGGACTTTCTACTCATGTTGCACCCATCATAGTCACTGTCAGTATAGGCAATTAGATCAAAGGATTGGTTCTTTGGGTACCAATTCCTAGATCATATTTCCTTTCAAATATCTAAAGATCCTCTTAACCGTAGTCATGTGATAGACCATAGGACTTGATTGAATTCTTGCACAAACACACACAACAAATATGATGTCTGGTCTTGAAGCAGTCAGATACCTCAGAGATCCAATTTTTGCTCTGTATTCATGTTCATCTACTGGCTCTCCCTTTTCATCTGCAATCATTTTTTAATGTGTGGCAATAGGAGTTGAAGCAGTTTTGAGGTCTTGACACTTGAACTTGTTCAATATGTCCTACACAAAATTTGACTGGCATATAAAATACCATCAGCCTTTTGTTGAACCTGCAATCCAAGAAAGACGTTCATTTCTCCCAAAGAGCTCATGTTGTACTTGGACTTCATCACTTCTTCAAACTACATACACATTTTATTCATTTGTTGAGCAAAAAATAATATCATCAACATAGACTTGTAACAGCAGCAAATCTTTTCCTTTTTTCTTGTAGAAGAGAGTCTTGAGAATAGCTCCCCTTTGGAAACCATTAGCAAGTAGATGATTTGATAACTCATCATACCAAGCTCTTGGAGCTTGATGCAATCCCTAAATAGCTTTATTTAACTTATACACTTTGTTAGGATAATCTGGGTCCTCAAATCCTGGTAATTGAGTCACATACACCCAATGTTGTAAAAGTAGGTCTACAAGGCCGAGTACTCTCCGAGTACTCGCTACAAGGTATGATGCCGAGGGGAGTTTCCTTAACTCCACCTAGTTACTAAAAATTGGTCAAATGTGGTCAACATTAGCCTGAATCACATCTAGTTGGTTAACTTGGGTCTATTTTTACTTAAAAAATACAACATAATTCGTATTTCTATAATATTAAAGAACGAATATCATTATTTTTAATTAATGATTAACATTTTTTAGAAAAATTTAGTGTTTAAAAATGTATTTCTCTTATTTATATTGATATTCATTTATTTTGTTATAAATATTAGTAAACTAATGATATTTGAAATATGTATATTACCCAAAATCTAATTTTCTTTATATTTATCATGTCCTGGTACTCTTCGAGTACTCCCCGAGTACTCCGAGTACTCCCTCCAAGGGAGTCGGCAGCCTAGGACCGCCTAGCGACTTTTGCAACATTGCATACACCTCATCCTCTATCTTTCCATTCAGAAGTGCAGATTTGACATCAAATTGGAACACTCTTATGTTCTTTAAGGCAGCATAAGCCAAGAAAAGTCTTATTGCTTCAAGTCTTGAAACTAGTGCAAAGACTTCCTCAAATTTAATCCCTTCTTCTTGTAAGCATCCTAATGCAACAAGCCTTGCTTTGTTCTAAATCGCAATCCCTCTTTCATCCCTTTTGTTCCTGAAAACCCACATGGTTTCAATGACATATCTATTTCTTGGCTTGTCTACAAGTTCCCACTCTTGCAGATCTCTGAATTGAGTCAACTCCTCTTGCATTCCTTCTACCCAACAATTGTCTTTCAATGCTTGAACAACGTTCTTGGGCTCTATTTGTGATAGAAAATAGGAGTACAAACAAATGTTTGTAGATTCAGATGCACTTCTTGTCACTATTTCATTGATATTTCCTATGATCAGGTGGATGATTTCTTTCAACATAAGAGGATTGGACAATCACATCAGTAGAAATATTAGAATCAAGATTTGTTTCATTGAGATTAGGTTTATCAATGACCAAATCTGGTGATGCATCATGAAATTCAAGTGCTTCGTTATTGTGTTGTTGAGAAGTGGACGCATCATTGTTTCCTATATTCATGCTTTGAAACAACTCTTCAAATCTTGCTTCTCTATCAGCTTCTTGAGTATCATTTTGGTTGCTAGGATCCTCCTCATTCATGATATTATCTTCTACCCTATTCTTGATCTTGTCATGGATTATGACCTTGGTCTTGATCTTGAACTTGATCATGAACTTGAACTTGTTCAATTTCATCCATTGAGGGATCCCTTATGAATTTATATTCACTTCTTTTTCCAGCAACCTTGGACCATAATTTGTCCAAACCCATCTTTTTCTGATTACTCTCTTCAATTTCACTTGTTTTATACAAAGTTTCATCAAAGTCCTTAGGATAAATCTTGAAGAACTTGATTAACTTCTCAAGATCAAACAGCCATGCAGCACCATCAACTCTATTGAACTGGTTTTCATTGAATATGATATCAGGTGATTCAATTACACTCAGATGGTCTTTCACATACACTCTGTAGGCTTTTGAGTTTGTGGAATATCCAACAAAGAAACAATCCAAAGATTTAGATTGGAACTTGTTAAGATAATCCTTAGTATTCAAAAGTGAGCATTTCCACCCAAATGGCTTGAGAAACTTGATGTAGGGCTTTCTTTTAAACAAAATCTTACAAGGAGTCTTGTTTTGACTTTTGTTGAGAAGGATTATGTTTCGAACAAAACAAGCAGTGCTGATTGCTTCTGCCCAAAAGGTAATAGGCAAGAAAGTTTCTGCTAGCATGGTCATCGCAGCCTCAATAAGTGTTCTATTTCTTCTTTCTGCAACCCCATTTTGTTCAGGAATTCTAGGAGCACTGATTTGTTGAAGAATTCCCTTTTTATTGCAAAACTCATCCATTACCCCATTCTTGAACTCAGTCCCATTGTCACTTCTCATTACTTTCACCCTTGCACCCAATTGATTCTCAACCCTTGTCATATAGTTCTTGATTAATTCAGCAGCTTCATCTTTGGTACTTAGGAAATAAACCTAAGTGTATCTTGAAAAATCATCATTTATCACTAGACAATTTCTCTTTTTACCAATACTTGGAACACTCATAGGATCAAAGAGATCCATTTGAAGCATTTCAAGCACTTGGTAAATTGAGTTTATGAGCTTTGTCTTGTCGAATGACTTGTGCTCCTTACCTTTTTAACAAGAAATTCAATTGTCATCAAGTTTGAACTCTCTTGTAGGTAAACCAATTACATGTTCACCCTTAACAAGTTTGTTCATGTTCGTTAGATTGACATGAAAAATCTTTCTGTGTCACAATTTGGTTTCATTTTCAGTGGTCTTTGATACAAAACATGCACCACCCCTTGAAATGGCATCTTTCATATTCAGTTCATATTGATTACCATTTCTTGGAGCCATCATCATAATCATATCTTGAGGAATTACAAAGTCAGGTTTGAGAATAGAGCAATGAGGTCATCAAACCCAATCTTAGAACCTTTATCAGACATTTGTAAGATGCTCAAAAGGTTATAATGCAATCCTTCCACATAATAAACATTATCAAAAGTAACTTTTTCATTTATCAGTATCCCTTTGCCCACAATCTTTCCTCCATTCTCATCACTCCTAAATGAAACTGGGCCTTAAAACTTTTCTTCATAGTTCATAAGTGACCTCTTATCACATGTCATGTCCCTGGAACAACCAATGTCCATATACCATACATCATTGAATGGTGTGGACTATCCATGTACATATCAAAGAAAGTGATCAGTTTGGTAATGAAATGCAAGCTGAATCAACTTGCAAATCATCAGTGACATGGACAAGTGTTGCATTGGGATTGTGAATAGAATTAGGATCTTCATAAACTACTTCACAAGTATCAGATTCATCAGATTCATAACCACTATCAGTTGGACTCTTCATATATGGAATTATGCTTTTACACTCTTGAACCACATAATCCCTTTCATTAGTTTCATCTCTCACATCTGTTCCTCTTGACAATTGAACCTCACTCCTTGGTTTCCATAGAAAACCATGGGGTTCAAATCTGTGTTTCAGAAGAAACTTTTCATCACCACTAAGTTCTATTGATTTCTTCCTAGAGAACACGCCCTTAACCTTTTTCTTCCATCTCTTGGTGATTTTTCAGAATCATCAGACTTTTTTTATTTTGAATAACTTGTTGGAACAATCTTGATAGGTTGTGTATAATTTATCATGACAACTCCAGGTTTGTTGTGAGAATTGTTTCTTTTCACTTGATGTACTATAGACCTTTTCATCTTCTCATCAACTACCACAGTAACTTTTTCATTCTTCACAGCTTTTGAGCTTTCACCTTTTACTTCCACTTCCTCACACTTCTTCCCTTTTCCAAAGTTTTCATCATACTTCTTCTTATACATACCAAAATCTTGCCCAAACTTGATTTCATTTGGGACCAAAACTGGTTTGTATGTAAACCTTTCATGGTAGGAATCTGTGTAGTGACCATATACTCATCACATTTCTTGCACCATATTTTTCCTTTGAAACTTTTATGAGACGCTCCTTTCTTGAACTTTTCACTTGCTCTAGGAGGTTCAATGCCAATGGTCTTCTGACTTTTGAGACCATCAAAATCTAGAAAAAGGTACAAACTCTTCAATCTTGATGTCTTTCCTATCAACCTTTCCTTTCACAAAGATGATTTTCTCCATCTTGATTGGCACCTCATCCATACTTCCATTGTACCTAGTCTGTCTCCTCTCATATTAATCAACTGTTTCAATCTAACCATTATCAAATAATTCTTGACTATAGAACGCAGGGTACACAGGAATGAATTGATCACTTGTAAAAGTTTCCTTTGGCTCGTTTCTTTTATTGATCTTGATCTTCCTTAAAATTTCTTTGCTTGGTGACTTTACTTCATTATATGTAATCTATGACACTTTTGAACTTTCACATATGTCAAATGACACATGTTCTCTTCTCATTTTCTCATAATGTCTTCTCATCTTTGGTTTAAGAGGTGGTAACAATGGAAGTTGGTCAATTTAGCTAGGTTTTCCATTTCTTTGGTTCTTGACACCATCATCAATTGAACATTGATCACTTGTATCACTTAAATCATCCACACTTAAACACTCATCATCAAAGTCATCCTCAGAGACTTGAATTCCCACTGATTTCTCTTCTTTCACATCTTCTTTTACTATAATATCTCCATCTTCACTCACTTCAACCATCTTGTAGTTGTCAATAAATTCCTCCTTATCTTGAAAAACATATCTGAACTGATTGAGGTATGCTTCTCTCTTATCCTTCTCAACCTTTAATGAGTAATTGTTGTTGAAAGGTGGAGGAACAACCTTGTATTTGTCTTCTTCTTTGATTTGCTCAGAATGCCACAAATATTTCCGGTTGACACCAAATTCTTCAAAAATTCATTTTGAACTTGGAGTGTTGTATACCTCATGTAACATTTGTTACTTTTCAAACCCGAAAACCTGACCCATTTTTAATTTTCGATTTTTATATGTATTAATATAAATGTAAATCAAAGTACGACGATTTATAGTAATTATTCGTTCATTTTCCATTTCGTGTAGTTCAAATCACGAATCTCTGAGCTATAAAAGTCTATCAAATAATCATAGTTTAAATCTATCGGGTATAAAACGTAAACAATCTAAGGATATTAAAAATATAACAAGTTTAAATCAATTATGCATAATTATAAAGTTAAGGGTTAAAGATTAATTAAGTTTAAAAACAGTTTAAATATATTTCAGAAGTTCTGGGATTAAAATGTAACATTTAAATTCAAAATATATTATAATAATAATAATAATATTAAACCCCAGCCGGCCCCACCCCTTCTTCCCCCCACGTTTTTCCGGCAGACCCAAAATCCGGCGACGACATTGAACTTTTGGCGACCTTAAAACACATCTAAAACGCCATTTTAATCAACTTTTAATGCTAAAAACTCGTTTCTCCATCTTATTAATACCTAATCAAGACCCATTTACGTGTATTAACACCCCAACGTTCGAATCCATCCCCTAAACCGCCGGATAATAATTAAGTTTCATTAACTCGATTTAATCAACCAACGGTCCAATTACAACTATAAATAGCATCCTAAGATCATTCTAAATTTGCTACAAACATAAAACTATAACAACAACTCTCTAATATCACTGATTAACTCGTCCAAGTTCCGTTCTGGCCAACTTGTCATTCAACCTCATTCCGACATCATTAGAGGTAATTGATAGGTGAGTTTTCATTGTTTTGATCCGTCTAACAAAACCCCCAACTTAAATTAATCAAACCTAGAAGGAATCTGGAGAATTGAAAACCAAGGGTTTTGGTGTAGAAGATGATGTTGAGTTTTTTTTAAAGTTAATTATTTCCATCTGATAACAATCAATGCAGTTTGGTCCAGTGGTTGTGTATGTGTTGTGTGGTCATGGAGACCCGGGTTCGAACCCGGGTCACAGCGAACCTGTTTTGTATTTTTTGAAAACCATTTTTTATTAGTTTTAATAAATTAAATATACAATCATAAATCATACAACACAAAGATAAATAAAATTATTTTTATAGTTAAATAAAAGATGTTTTAATTTCCGTTAGCAATTTCGTTCAAGAACCAATTTTTACAAACTCAATCCGCTTGTTTAAAACTCGCTAAATAATTATTTAGATAATGTCGTTGTAATTTTATAATTTCCAAACTAACAAACGTTTAGATTAAAAACAATAAAACATACCGACAACAATAAATTCCGTAAACATGATTCAAATTTAATATTAATTAATATTATAATAATAATTCATGAAAACCCGTTAACTTAGATATTAATACACTTAATAATGTTTAACAAAATACTTATAAATAAAAACGTATAAACAATAAGACTGACATATTCTTCCATTAAATTATTTAGTAATTCTCGTATTCTTGTTATTTTGAGCTCGTGAGATTCAATCGTTCGGTTTCATATAACGCGCTTATCCTATTACTTTCAAGTTATCATCCAACCTCAAAGGTGAGTTTCTCACACCCCCTTTTTAACGCTTTTACACATTTTGGGGGTAGCATATATATCCTATCAACATTACAATTTTTTTTTCTTATTATTTACAAACTACAATTCGTTACGTGGACTTGTGTGTTTAATTGCTTACTTGCTCAAAGATTACGTGCTCAGGGTTTCCTCATTAAGTATGATCATACGCCCCCCTATGCACTCAGGACCTCGATGTAATGAGTGGAATAGGGACCTCCGATCTGAGTATGTTGGTTGTTACCAACGGAAAGGACACTTACTTGCGCTATTATCCGAGTACATTGGTGCACAATCCCAACTGGAAAGGACCTTACTTGCTCATTTACACTTGTTCATGGAATTGTGGATTTTTATGTATTTATATCAAAACTTGTGTGAACTCAACAACTATTCATATAGTTGACATTTTTTTATATATATGCTACAGGTACATCTATTCGAAGTTGACACATGAATAAGACATTAGAACTTAGGGTATATCAATAAATGGATAAGTTGTGAAATTGTTCTTGTAATTTTCCATGTATTTCTTGTTACAAACTTGTGTACTTAATGTTTAAATCAATTAATGATAACATTGTCACTTAATAGTGTCACATGTGTTTTGGGCAATCTGTACGTCACACTCAGGCGTTTCCGCTTAAGCCGGGGTGTTACACCTCACTTTCTCCTCAACCACCATTTTCTTCAATCCTTTAATTTTAGTTACATATCTTGATTGTATTCTGTAACAGTCCATGCAGTCTTGCTCAAGACTTTTGATTCTTACTTCACAAGTAACTTCATTTACTTCATATAAATTTAACATAATTTGCTTTATGAAGCATTCACTATCAAGCCTTCCTATCTACACATTCAATGATTTAATTGTTTCAAGTAATTCAGATATTGAGTGTGAATGTACCTGTGATGAAGAAGATCCTGCTTCACTTTCAACTTTTGCCATAAATTCAACATTAGCTCTGCTTATATCATTAGCATGATCACTCCAGTCAAATCCACCTTCTTGTTAAGCAGCAACTGCCACATTTCCTTAGTTTCTAGGTTGATTGACATTGTTGTTTCTTTGGTTGTTGTTGGGAGCATGTGGAGGGTTTTGGTTTTTGTTTCTTCAATAATTCTGATTCTGAGGTACAACTTGCTGATTGTTCTGTTGTGGCTGTTGTGGAGGGTTTTGGTTGCTGGCCTTGCTGGTATTGGTTTCTTGGTTGTTGGTTCTGATATTCATTGCCTTGGAAGTTTCTTAGTTGATTGCATTCCCTTGCAAAGTTTCCTGGTTGTTGACAGTTATAGCATATTGCTTTTGACTTGTCAAAACCTACTCTTTCATTAGGACCTGATACAAGAGACCTTCAAGTCCTATTGAACAACCTTTTGCTTCTAAGAGCTAGCATAGCATCCTGCCACTTCAAGTCCATGTCCTCCAGAACATCAAGATCATTTTGCTCAAGATCATCTTGAACAACACAGGTATGGATGATGTTCTTGGCTACAAAAGCATTATAAGAATCTGTGAACATTGAAAACAGGTCTTGGTATTCACTTCCTTGACCACCACTACCACCAACATAAGGCGTGTGTCCACTAGCCATTGAGGCGGAATCATTATCATCAATAAGCTGGACATGGAACCTTGATTGTCAACTTTGATTACTTGAACTCCCAGCAACAAATCCTCTCAGTGTTTCACCACCATGCTGTGACACCCGGTAATTTCCCAATCCCATAAACCAAGTAATCAACCTAATTATTAGGAGATTGTGAATGTTATATGCGCCATGCGCGGATGCGATGCGCGCCATGTTAGGATCAGCGCGGGCATATGTTATATGCGCCATGCGCGGATGCGATGCGCGCCATGTTATGATCAGCGCGGGCATATGTTATATGCGCCATGCGCGGATGCGATGCGCGCCATGTTAGGATCAGCGCGGGCATATGTTATGTGCGCCACGCGCACAGGTTTTGTGTTTTCATAACTTAATTTTATGTCGTTTCTGTCTAATGGGTTGCATACCTCTTCAATGATCAATAAGTAAAACTATGTTCAAACAATATCCTAATTTCCTAATTAAGACCCAAATCATTTATGCGCGCGCGGAAAAAGGGAACTAACCTCCCCGCATGGCGGGAACATTGAGAGCTAGTTTGTTTGAAGCTCCAAGATGGAATTGACTTCAACATAACTGATCACTATGTTGAAATACCAAGACCTCATGGAGAATCTACAAATGAAACTCAACGTCCCTGACTACGAGAAGGTTACGCATCTACCCGCATCAAATAAAAAGGAGTTATGTGCGACACCTGCGGGAAGAATCCCCGCGGGACACCTTAAAACTAAACCCTTTACGCATGAACGTCTGCACAGAAACCAACCACCTTTTCGCTTAAATCCAAAAGTTCACCCTGTTAATAAACTCTGAGAACGCTGGTTCCAGCAGAGCCAGATGGACTCGCAGAATTCCTTATAAGGACGCCTGCGCAGTGATACGCGCAGGATTCGTTACAAGGACGCTTGCGCGAAGACCAACTGGAGCCGCCGGACCCACAACGTTCAAGGAAATGGCCTTCACGCAGAAGGCTATACGCGCAAGGCTACACGCACAAAACACTTAGTCTATCCTTCAGATGTAAGGGGATTACCCCCGCCCAGAAAGAACCAATTGCGTGTTTCAGAGATTTTTACCTTTTGACTGCACACTGACAACAGTACCAGGAAAAGTATACAGTAACACGAAATGTCAGCTGTCAGCCGCACCTACTCTCACCAACCACAGTCCTGCATGTACTGTCAAATCCATCAGAATCTTTATAACCACTCCCTAGGACCGTCACCCCCATCCCTAAAATAAATAATAATAAACCCCATACCTTGTCATCATTACACCCAATATACATAAGATTTCAATCCCCTAAATCAAGGAATTGTGTTCCTCGAATTTGCCTATAAATAAGTATCAATTCTTGAATAACAATATCACACAAACACACTTCAAACTCCTCTCTTAAACCTGTAATTCTGCACTAACCATCTCCCAAGCATCCGTTTCCAGTTCCATCGCTAGGTAAGCCGAAACTTTAGTCTTGAGATTTACTTTTCTGACCAGCCCTTATATTCTTCGATTACTTGGTCTTAATACACATATTTCTTGTTATTTAAACATATTCTAGACTTCCAATTTCGAGGCTAACATCAGGAAACCCGAATCTCGTTTAATCTCTCTCTAAACCATCACTTAACAAGAATCACAGGTGAGTCTCACAGCCCCTATTTTCACTGTTTTTAAACTGTTTTCGGGGCGAGGGACACGTATTTAAATTATGTTTTATCATGGTATATTTACAAGCAATGCAAACGATTATCTGTTCATGATGTTTATCTTGGTTTTCAATGTGAGTGCGCAAGATTTAGAAAGTGATCACTTCGTCAATGGAACTCTAAGGGTAGGGACTACTTTGTTTGATCAACCCACTCGTAGGGGTCGCACCTCTTTGCATAGACGAGTGCCTAGTATGGTCATGGGGTAGTACTACTGGTTGTAAAGCCCGCTCGTAGGGGTCGCACCTCTTTGCATGGACGAGCGCCTAGTTTTCCGAGCACAACGTCCGCGCGTAACCCGCGGGACGGTATTGTTTTAGCTCGTAGTGGCAGCGCCACTTTGCATGGACGAGCACGGTTTTCAGAAATGTCCGCGCGTAACCCGCGGGACGGCTTTATCAAGCATATGTTTTAATGATGTTATCAGAAATATGTTTCAATATGGTTTTATCAAGGATATGATGCAATACGATTTATCAAGTCACCAAAACTTGTGAACTCACTCAGTTTATACTGATTCAAATGTTTTTACGGGTCTTTCAGGTGATAATTAGTAGCGCAAGGAGTCACACATAGGGCACTTCACGCAGAACATCTATAAAAATGGTTTTTGGAAGATTTTAGTTCTATCCCTTCCACACGCGTGGTTGTTCCCGCCGTGTAAGGGGATATGGCGCGGAAATCTTCAACGTTTTTCATATGTGGATGTTTTTATATGTAATTCTAAACAATGTAATGTATTTTGTACTAGACATTTCATGCGCAATGGAAAATTTAATTGAATGTTTGCAATGACCCGTGCTTGATTATCAATTCCCACTCGCGCGCACCCGGCTGTTTCCGCCGTTTAGGGCCGGGTGTGACAGATTGGTATCAGAGCACTGGTTATAGCGAACTAGGAAAGAAGTTTTAACCTAGACTATAACCGTAGGGGAATCGCATGAAATATTTTGAAAAGAAAATATTTTCAAAAGAAAAACCACACACACACTTAGGAACACGGGTCACACAATGTCTAGTGAACACTAAGGATAAGAACGTTATGTGCTCAGGGTACATGCGCTAAGTTTGATATATTTTCGTTCTCTTTTAAGAAAAACGAGAATGCCTCCAACCAGAGCCAAGGGAATTACCATGACACCCGAGGAACTCGCAGAAATAATCGCACAGGCGATCGCAACGCATGAGGCCAGCAAGGCCGAATCAAGTCAGGGTCGTCAAGAGACCGAAACCCCAGAACCCGAATCAGGAGCTTTGGACAAAGGATGCTCCTATAAGACATTTATGGCCTGTAAGCCTTGGCCATTCAAGGGAACCGAAGGGGCCATAGGGCTCTACAACTGGATCGAAAAAATGGAGACAGTTCTCTCCATTAGCGGGTGTAGTGAAAATCAAAAGGTCCTTTACGCGACCTGCATGTTTCAAGAAGCGGCCTCGTCTTGGTGGAAGCTTCAAGTGAAAACATTGGGACGAGAAGTTGCTCTCCACAAGACCTGGGAGGAGCTGAAGGAAATGATGATGAAAAAGTTCTGCTCTCGCGCCGAAATTCAGAGTCTACAGCAGGAATTTTGGAACCACACCATGATAGGAACTGATATCGACGCCTACAACAACCGATTCAACGAACTTTGCCAGATGGTGCCGGATATGGCGAACACGGAGGAGAAAAAGATAGTGAGGTATATCTTTGGGTTACCCCATGTTATCAGAGTTCCGCTCAATGCCGCAGCGCCTCCAACCTTCGATGAGGCAGTGGCGCGGGCCATCACTCTTACAAGAGATACGGTCCGTGCGGGCATGTTGACCTTGCTCGGGAACGAGCAGCGAACCTCTGACCCCAAGAGAAAATGGAACTCTCACCACCGAGGGTCCGACTCCAAGCAACCACCATTCAAGAAACAGGAGAGCGTAAGGGCTTACGCGATACAAGCCCTGGAGCCATCACGAAAAGGGTACAATGGGCCTCGCCCATGGTGCAGCAGATGCAAGTATCACCACGAGGGTGAATGCGCAAGCATCGTATGCGCCAAATGTAGCAGACCAGGGCACAAGGCGATAAACTGCCATAAGGAAGCTGGAGCAAACGACAACTGCTACGCATGCGGGAAGCCAGGACATTTCAGTCGGGATTGCCCGCAAAAGAGAAACCAAGCTCGCGGGAGAGCCTTTGTGATCGGCGCGGGCGAAGCAAAAGAAGAACCGAATGTGGTAACCGGTACGTTTCTACTTAACGACCATTTTGCATCTGTCTTATTTGATACTAGCGCTGACCTAAGTTTCATATCCACTGAGTTTAAAAACTCCCTAGGCCTAGCAACCAGTAGGCTAGACACGCCTTATACTATAGAACTAGCCAATGGTAGGCAGATACGCGCGAACGAGAGGACTGAGCAATGTGTATTGGTCATGGGAGGTCACGGATTCAATATTAACTTATTGCCAATGGACTTGGGAAGCTTTGACATTGTGGTAGGCATGGATTGGTTAGTCGAGAACCACGCGGAAGTTATTTGCCATGAGAAGCAGGTCCGGATCCCACTATTAAGCGGAGAAACCATGGTAATTCAAGGGGAAAGAAGTGGAGTTGCGACAAAACTCATTTCGTGTCTAAAGGCGCGCAAGTGCCTGAGGAAAGGATGCTACGCCTTCCTGGCGCACGTAGTAGAGAAGAAAGGAGATGAACGAAAGATTGAAGACTTACCAGTGGTGCGCGAATTCCCGGAAGTTTTCCCTGAAGATCTGCCTGGATTACCGCCACCGCGACAAGTCGAGTTTCGAATCGACTTGGTTCCAGGAGCTGCACCAGTAGCTCGAGCACCCTATCGACTAGCTCCATCCGAGATGCAAGAGCTATCCAATCAGTTGCAGGAACTATTGGATAAGGGCTTCATACGCCCAAGCTTTTCACCCTGGGGAGCTCCAGTACTTTTTGTAAAGAAGAAGGATGGTTCATTTAGAATGTGTATTGACTACAGGGAACTGAACAAGCTGACAGTCAAGAATCGGTACCCCTTACCGAGGATTGACGACTTATTTGATCAGTTGCAGGGATCCAGTTATTACTCGAAGATAGATCTACGGTCAGGTTACCACCAACTTAGGGTCCATGAGGAAGACGTGCCGAAGACAGCCTTCCGAACTAGATACGGCCATTATGAGTTCTTAGTGATGCCTTTCGGGCTAACTAATGCGCCGGCTGTATTCATGGATCTGATGAACCGTGTGTGCAAACCATACTTGGATAAGTTTGTGATTGTATTTATAGACGATATTCTGGTTTACTCCCGAACCAGAGCTGAGCATGAACAACATCTGAGATTAATTTTGGAAATGCTAAAGAAAGAAAAGTTGTATGCAAAGTTTTCTAAATGTGAGTTTTGGCTTAGAGAGGTTCACTTCCTCGGTCACGTTGTAAACGAGAAAGGAATACACGTCGATCCTTCCAAGGTCAAAGCCATCGAGAATTGGGAAGCGCCAAAAACACCAACTGAGGTGAGGCAATTCCTAGGACTAGCTGGCTACTATCGACGTTTCATTGAGAACTTCTCCAAGATAGCTTTACCTCTGACTGCGCTAACTCAGAAAGATAAGGAGTTTGATTGGGGCGAAAACCAGGAAGCAGCGTTTCAAATGTTAAAGCAAAAGTTATGTAGTGCGCCAATTTTGTCTCTGCCCGAGGGGACGGACGACATCGTCGTCTACTGCGACGCTTCACATCAAGGACTCGGATGTGTCCTTATGCAGAGAAACAAAGTCATAGCGTATGCCTCTCGTCAACTCAAGGTCAATGAAAGGAACTATACAACGCATGATCTGGAACTTGGAGCAGTTGTTTTCGCGCTAAAGATTTGGCGCCATTATCTTTATGGTACAAAGTGTTTGATTTTTACGGATCACAAGAGCCTTCAACATATATTTGATCAAAAGGATTTAAACATGAGGCAACGAAGATGGGTTGAATTATTGAATGATTATGATTGTGAAATAAAGTATCATCCTGGAAAGGCGAATGTGGTAGCAGACGCTTTAAGTAGGAAAGAGCGAGCAAAGACGCTACGAGTTAAGGCTCTAAGATTGACCATTCGCGCAGACTTCACTACCCGCATCCGAGAAGCTCAACAAGAAGCTTTGAAATCAGAGTTTGTCAAGAACGAATCCCTTGGGGGTATGATTAAGAATTTGGAGCTCAAAGAGAACGATACTCGATATTTTGCTAACCGCATATGGGTCCCTCTCAAAGGAGGATTGCGCGAGCAAGTGTTAAACGAAGCTCACAAAACGCGGTATTCCGTACATCCTGGCGCAGACAAGATGTACCAAGATGTTAAAGCGCTGTATTGGTGGCCCAATCTTAAGGGCGACATCGCGACGTATGTCAGTAAGTGCCTGACGTGTTCGAAGGTGAAGGCTGAATACCAGAAACCGTCGGGGTTGCTTCAACAGCCAGAAATTCCCATGTGGAAGTGGGAACAAATCTCCATGGACTTCATTACCAAACTGCCAAGGACACCTGGGGGTTACAACACGATTTGGGTTATTGTAGACAGGCTAACTAAGTCAGCACACTTCCTGCCGATCAAGGAAACCGATAAGATGGAAAAGTTAGCCCTATTGTATATTCGAGAAGTAGTTTCAAAACACGGAGTTCCGGTATCCATCATTTCTGATAGAGATAGTCGTTTCACCTCAAGATTTTGGAGATCGTTACAAGGGGCTTTAGGTACTCGTCTTGACATGAGTACGGCTTATCATCCCCAAACGGATGGACAAAGCTAGCGAACCATTCAAACATTAGAAGATATGTTGCGCGCGTGCGCAATCGATTTCGGAGGTAGCTAGGATACTCATCTCCCATTGGTTGAATTTTCATACAATAACAGTTACCACACAAGCCTCAAGGCTGCGCCATTTGAAGCCTTGTATGGGCGCAAGTGTAGGTCCCCACTGTGTTGGGCTGAAGTGGGTGACAAGCAAATGACTGGTCCAGAATTGATCCAAGAAACGACGGACAAAATTTTCCAGATACGGGATCGCCTTAAGGCAGCGCGCGACAGACAGAAAAGCTATGCAGATGTGAGAAGAAAACCGTTGGAATTTCAAGTAGGGGATAAAGTACTTTTGAAAGTCTCTCCATGGAAAGGAGTCCCCCGTTTCGGCAAGCGAGGAAAGTTAAATCCACGATACATAGGACCATTTGAGATCCTGGAAAGGATCGGTCCAGTTGCTTATAAACTCCATTTACCCGCCGAACTTGGTGGAGTTCACGACACGTTTCATGTATCCAACCTCAAGAAGTGCTTATCTAATGAAACGTTAATTTTTCCATTGGACGAGGTTCATATCGACAAACAGCTACACTTCGTGGAAGAGCCTATAGCAGTAACCGACTGGAAAGAACAAAAGTTGCGAAGAAGCCGAATCAAGTTAGTAAAGGTTCAATGGAACTCAAAGCGTGGACCTGAATTCACTTGGGAAAGAGAAGACCAAATGCGCAAAAAGTACCCATACCTCTTCCAAAGAATAGCTCCTACCAGCGACACCTCCTAATTTCGGGACGAAATTCTCCTAACGGGGGGAGAATGTGACACCCGGTAATTTCCCAATCCCATAAACCAAGTAATCAACCTAATTATTAGGAGATTGTGAATGTTATATGCGCCATGCGCGGATGCGATGCGCGCCATGTTAGGATCAGCGCGGGCATATGTTATATGCGCCATGCGCGGATGCGATGCGCGCCATGTTATGATCAGCGCGGGCATATGTTATATGCGCCATGCGCGGATGCGATACGCGCCATGTTATGATCAGCGCGGGCATATGTTATATGCGCCATGCGCGGATGCGATGCGCGCCATGTTAGGATCAGCGCGGGCATATGTTATGTGCGCCACGCGCACAGGTTTTGTGTTTTCATAACTTAATTTTATGTCGTTTCTGTCTAATGGGTTGCATACCTCTTCAATGATCAATAAGTAAAACTATGTTCAAACAATATCCTAATTTCCTAATTAAGACCCAAATCATTTATGCGCGCGCGGAAAAAGGGAACTAACCTCCCCGCATGGCGGGAACATTGAGAGCTAGTTTGTTTGAAGCTCCAAGATGGAATTGACTTCAACATAACTGATCACTATGTTGAAATACCAAGACCTCATGGAGAATCTACAAATGAAACTCAACGTCCCTGACTACGAGAAGGTTACGCATCTACCCGCATCAAATAAAAAGGAGTTATGTGCGACACCTGCGGGAAGAATCCCCGCGGGACACCTTAAAACTAAACCCTTTACGCATGAACGTCTGCACAGAAACCAACCACCTTTTCGCTTAAATCCAAAAGTTCACCCTGTTAATAAACTCTGAGAACGCTGGTTCCAGCAGAGCCAGATGGACTCGCAGAATTCCTTATAAGGACGCCTGCGCAGTGATACGCGCAGGATTCGTTACAAGGACGCTTGCGCGAAGACCAACTGGAGCCGCCGGACCCACAACGTTCAAGGAAATGGCCTTCACGCAGAAGGCTATACGCGCAAGGCTACACGCACAAAACACTTAGTCTATCCTTCAGATGTAAGGGGATTACCCCCGCCCAGAAAGAACCAATTGCGTGTTTCAGAGATTTTTACCTTTTGACTGCACACTGACAACAGTACCAGGAAAAGTATACTGTAACACGAAATGTCAGCTGTCAGCCGCACCTACTCTCACCAACCACAGTCCTGCATGTACTGTCAAATCCATCAGAATCTTTATAACCACTCCCTA
This sequence comes from Bidens hawaiensis, assembly GCF_021521415.1. NCBI lineage: Eukaryota > Viridiplantae > Streptophyta > Magnoliopsida > Asterales > Asteraceae > Bidens > Bidens hawaiensis. Next base: position 36,884 of record NW_027499475.1, on the reverse strand, counting down.
GGACCGTCACCCCCATCCCTAAAATAAAAAATAATAAACCCCATACCTTGTCATCATTACACCCAATATACATAAGATTTCAATCCCCTAAATCAAGGGATTGTGTTCCCTCGAATTTGCCTATAAATAAGTATCAATTCTTGAATAACAATATCACACAAACACACTTCAAACTCCTCTCTTAAACCTGTAATTCTGCACTAACCATCTCCCAAGCATCCGTTTCCAGTTCCATCGCTAGGTAAGCCGAAACTTTAGTCTTGAGATTTACTTTTCTGACCAGCCCTTATATTCTTCGATTACTTGGTCTTAATACACATATTTCTTGTTATTTAAACATATTCTAGACTTCCAATTTCGAGGCTAACATCAGGAAACCCGAATCTCGTTTAATCTCTCTCTAAACCATCACTTAACAAGAATCACAGGTGAGTCTCACAGCCCCTATTTTCACTGTTTTTAAACTGTTTTCGGGGCGAGGGACACGTATTTAAATTATGTTTTATCATGGTATATTTACAAGCAATGCAAACGATTATCTGTTCATGATGTTTATCTTGGTTTTCAATGTGAGTGCGCAAGATTTAGAAAGTGATCACTTCGTCAATGGAACTCTAAGGGTAGGGACTACTTTGTTTGATCAACCCACTCGTAGGGGTCGCACCTCTTTGCATAGACGAGTGCCTAGTATGGTCATGGGGTAGTACTACTGGTTGTAAAGCCCGCTCGTAGGGGTCGCACCTCTTTGCATGGACGAGCGCCTAGTTTTCCGAGCACAACGTCCGCGCGTAACCCGCGGGACGGTATTGTTTTAGCTCGTAGTGGCAGCGCCACTTTGCATGGACGAGCACGGTTTTCAGAAATGTCCGCGCGTAACCCGCGGGACGGCTTTATCAAGCATATGTTTTAATGATGTTATCAGAAATATGTTTCAATATGGTTTTATCAAGGATATGATGCAATACGATTTATCAAGTCACCAAAACTTGTGAACTCACTCAGTTTATACTGATTCAAATGTTTTTACGGGTCTTTCAGGTGATAATTAGTAGCGCAAGGAGTCACACATAGGGCACTTCACGCAGAACATCTATAAAAGTGGTTTTTGGAAGATTTTAGTTCTATCCCTTCCACACGCGTGGTTGTTCCCGCCGTGTAAGGGGATATGGCGCGGAAATCTTCAACGTTTTTCATATGTGGATGTTTTTATATGTAATTCTAAACAATGTAATGTATTTTGTACTAGACATTTCATGCGCAATGGAAAATTTAATTGAATGTTTGCAATGACCCGTGCTTGATTATCAATTCCCACTCGCGCGCACCCGGCTGTTTCCGCCGTTTAGGGCCGGGTGTGACACATGCTCAATTGGTTCTTCAATAATTGGGATTTGCTGTTGGTTCTTGGTTAACAAGTTGCCCATTGGAGCAATAAGTGCATTTGTCATTTGAAAACAGGGCTTATCATCTCTAATCATCTCATTCTCTATCATCTCAATTTCTGCAGCTTAAAGAAAGCAGACCACATCATCAAGTTTTAGCTCTTCATAATTTGGTTGCTGCCTGATAAACATGCTCGCAGTGTACCATTCTTTTTACAGGGATGACAATTATTTTGTGTTCAAGCCAGAATCAGTGACCACATAGTCTGTTGTTCTGATATCATTCACTATTGCCAGGTATCTCTCCAATACTGACTTCAACCTCTCACCATCTATGTATTTTAATCTATCAAGTTGCTGCTTAAGCCTCTCCTTCTTGATTTTCTTCAATTCTGAGTTGCCTTCGAACATTTCCATATTGGCATCATACATGGCTTTTGCAGTGGCATGGTCAGCCACCTTAGTCAGAATCTCCCAAGAGAGTCCTAGTTTCAACATGGCAAAAGCTTTATCATCGACCTTCTTCATTCGTGCTTCAACAGTTGGATTGTTGTTTGTTCCATCAGGCACATAAGGTCCGGTTTTGATATAGGTCCACATTTAAACATCATTATAACAAACAACAGCTTCAAAAAGCACCTTCCACTTGATGAAATTTTCCTGTCCATATAATTTTGGAATCTTGTTAGTAGAGACTTCTTGCTCTTCGTAACCAGACATCTTTTGTGATTTTTTGAAGATTATTGAAAAACAGAGAACAATAGTTGAAAAACTTAAAAAAACTTTTTAAACTCTTTTGAAAAATAATCACATCTGTGGATGAAATCCTTAGATTTGATGTATATTGTCAAATAAGAGCAAGATCTAAAAATAAAAATGCAAACTTAAATATAAATGAGAGAAATAAGACACCAAAAGTTGTAGATCTGGAAGAAAAATGAAGAAACAGACCTGCTGACGTCACAAATCAATGAAACAGTGCTTCAGCTGACGTCATTTTTTCATCTTCAAATCTTCAACAACGAGCAACAATTCTTCACCCAAATATCATAACAAAGCTCTGATACCACTTGTCGGTCCCGTATAACGATCACTATACCATTGTCGCAACCTACACTGTTAGGTGTTGACAAGAAGGTTAACGACTTACTATTTAGGGTAAGAACAAATATCGTATTAACGGCGGAATCACTAACACAATATATATGTTGCTTGAAAATACTAAAGTTAACAAACAAAGACTGTCACTCAAAAGATTTCCATTTATAGAAAGATTTATACAAATGAGAATCAATCAGGGTTACAGAAAAGGAATGTTTTTGTCAGTTCATAATAAAGAACAGCCTCACAATCAAAGTCAGGAATAATATCAGGTTGTCTTAATCATATCTCTCGTCTCTCGTTTGATTTTTAGGCGTGCCCTAATTGTTCTATTTATAGGCCTACCTGACAGTTGTCATTCCTTCTAGAGACCCTAATTAATGATTCATATTCAGAAAATCAAATTACAAAAGATTCTAAGTGTAAAACAGGTCTTCGGGTAAGCTTTGCAGCTTTTGTCTTCTTCGAGCACACCTGGTAACCAAAGTGTGCTGGGGAATAGTTCTCCGGGTAGAATTTACTTAAAATATTTTCCTAAGAAAATATTCTTCTAGCAGACTTCAATCTTCTTGACCATAGAAAACTTTGCTCGATATGGTCATACGAGCAAACTTGTTCTTCAAAGATCCCTTCAACTCTTTGTTAATGAATAACTTATTTAACAAACACAAGTGTGCTGGTAACACTGTAGACTAGTGATGGTAGCATTGTAGCTTGCTAGGAGTTGAACCTTGCTCGACAAAGTCCTTAAGATAATTCCTTATCAACTTTCTTCAAGCATGCTCGGACCACTGTTTATTAATCAAACCTTGCTAGATATTCCAAAATACTTGGATTCAATAGCTTGGTTTAGCCAAGAGCTTGCTGGGAAACAAACCTTGCTTGGCTTGAAGAACAACCTTTCTATACAAAGTGAACTCTGCTCGGATTGACACTTAAGAAGACTTCAGGAAGATAACCTTGCTCGGAGAGCAAAATACCTTGCTAGAATAAGTAAAACCATGCTTGGAGGCCTAAGTGTGCTCGATGTCCATACTTACTCAATTCTAAGGAGATTGAGATTATTCAAATCTTCCATAAGCCTTTTTATTCATCCCAACATTTTGAGGAGTAATTTTTCAATGTTTTTGAAATTTTCACATATGTGTTTTAGGATTTTATTAGTACAAAAAAACACACAATATTTTTGTATTTTCCCATTTTCTTCACCTAAAGACCTATATATCAAAGAAAGAAAGTAAAAAAACTATTCAAAACAAAATAAGGTGATTAATCGAGCTTAGGAATTTCAGCAAGCGATTTTAAACCACTTAAACCAAGCAAAAAACTTAAATCTTGATTTATCAAAAGTTTTGATAATCCGTGTGTATCTTTTCAATATCGACTAGTTCCTTTACATAACAAATACGGATAAAATGATCGAATGTCGATATGTTTTATTTTAGAGTGGTTCACGGGGGTTTATGTTGTACATATAACAGGAAAGTTATTAATTAAAATTTTAGTACTAAGAAACCTCAAACTGTCATCCCACAAGTCTTGCTAGATCAATAAAACCGGTGAGTAGAAACTCGAGCCTACCACGTATTCAGCTTTAGCGGTTGAAGTGGATACCATCATCTGCTTCTTACAGTGCCAAGAAACACGACGGTTTACCCAAAATTGACATCTCGTTGTAGTAGTCTTCAAGTTGATCTATCATCCTCCATAGCCGGAATATGAAAAAGCAGTAAGATCAAAACTATCATCCTTGGGATATCATAACCCGTGTCAGGATTACCCCTCAGATAGTGGAAAAAACGCTTTACAGCCGCCAAATGAGTCACTCGGGGACTCGATTGATACCAGGCACACAAGCAAACAACAAACATTATATCAGAACGCAATGCAGTTAAATACATCAAAGAACCTATCATCTCTCGATAGAGTTTTGGATCAACGGAATCCTCCAGATCGTCCGGTGACAAACGGTGACCCATGGGAAGAGGATTAGAAGGGACTTTTCCGGCAGTTATCTTAAATTGGTTCAAGATATCGTTCACATTCTTTGTCTAATGGATAAAGATAATGTCGTCAGACTAATAAACCTGCAACCCTAAGAAGAAACTCATCTCTCCCATCGAGCTCATCTCGAACTTTGTTTCCATCGCCGTTTCGAAGTCCTTACATAATTTCTCATTTGTTGAGCCAAATACGATGTCATCTACGTAAATCTTGAAAAATAGCAACTCTTCTTCGACCTTATTATAAAAGAGAGTACAATCACAGCCCCTCGTTTGAAGCCACTATTAATCAAATGGTCAGCAAGTGTGTTATACCTAGCTCTCGGGGCTTGGTGAAGACCATATAGAGCATTGTTTAATTGATAAACATGCTCTGGATAGTCCTAATCTTCAAAACCAGGAGGCTGCTTCACATACACCTCTTCATGAATCTCCCCTTTAAAAAACGTACTCTTAACATCTATCTGATATACTTTGATATTCCTAAAGGCAGCATATTGTAAGAAAATAAGTATAGCCACCAATCTTGCAACTTGAGCATATACCTAAGTGTAATCCACACCTTCTTGCTGATAAAATCCTTGAACAACTAATTGTGCATTGTTGTGCACGATTACTCCATGATCATCTTTCTTACACTTAAAGACCCATTTTGTTTGGATAGATTTTATAACCCGATCCGGTTTACCAATAAGATCCCAAACACCCAATTGCATAAACTTTTGCAATTCTTCTTGCATTGCTTGTACCCAAGATGAATCCTGAAGTGCCATAGTAACACTTGTTGATTCAATCTGTGATAAATAAATAAATGTATTTGTTGATACTCATGATACCCGATGCATGCATATCGCATATGCAAACAATACAATATCGTTACCTACATTAGCAACTTGACTACGAGTACGAACTCCCTTATTCACATCCCCAATAATATTCTCTAGAGGATGATAAGAATGAATTAAAATGGTCGAATTCTCAAGTAGTTCAACATTGTCTTGAAGATTACTGACGTTTTCTTCAGCCGATTGATCATTCACAGTTTCGGAGTATTCTTCAACAGGTATCTTAGAAACATCCTGAGATTTAACAAATGTAGCTGAAGAAGAATCTTTAAAGTTGACATCATTAGAAGAAACAGAAACATCATGTGATGTTTCAGGATGGTCGTGTACAACATTTTCTTCATAATTAGAAGATATTGGACTGGAAAATAGTTGCTCTTCCAAATATGTACAAACCAAATCTTCAGTCTGTACCTCAATCGAAGGAGTAATCGAATTAAAGAAACAATCCTAGTCGAACATCCAATCAGGTCTCCTGCCGTAAGGCGGTGTAGTATATCTTTGACAATCAACATGCAACCATTCCTCTACACACCCAGAAGAGAAACTAAATACACGTTTCTTAGGTGATGCATACCCAAGAAAGTAACCCTCAATTTTCTTTTCAAATTTACCTGCCTCACATTTCAACATCGTCTAAGCACCCCAAATGGTTTGAGAAGTTGGTGATTCGGCTTATGATAATTAAGCAGCTCATTACTTAACTTCTTGTGCTTCTTAACTATTAGAACACGATTCAATGTATACATGTGGTATTCACAGCCACATTCTAGAATTGAACGGTAAGCTTAGAATCTGGCAATATTGTTCTAGCCACTTCAATCAAGGTCCTATGTTTCCTTTAAGTTACAGCATTCTGTTGTGGCCCATACGGAGCATTGTATTCATGATGAATTCCCTTTTGAAAATAGAACAAGTCAATCATACTAATCTTGAACTTTGTGCCATTATCACTTCGAATATGTCTCACTTTATTTTTTTTAAGTGATTCGATCTTAGTGATCATATTCTGAATAAGAACTAGTGACTGATCCTTTGAACTCATAAATAACACCCATCCACGTCCATCTAAACACCATTATAATTAAAGCTAATATTCCCATATAAAACACTCTTCTCAAATCTTACTTCCTCTGTGTCCTAAACCTCCCCGTCTACCTGGTTTTTACAACTCTTCCACTCCTATTCATTTAAATTAACAACTAAGACAATTTGTTCTTTTGTTAACGAATGATCAAAAAATTCACCTTCTTCAATCTCATTTGCGTTGGCCATACACATTAAAACGCCTGTCTCATCAATAAATAACTCCATCTTTACTCTTCAGGTGTTAACATGTTGCACCTTTATAGAGTTATGATAAACAATCAATTGTGTTCCAAATTCCCCTTCACCAGGAACCGTACCAGATGTAGAACCACCTAGTTCCTGATCAAATCCGCCCACTTTTGGATCTTTGTCGTGATACTGATCCTTCAACTTTTTCGACATATATCTCATCACGTAAGCTAAAGGTTTATATCATCATGCTTCTCTATATTCTCCACCTGAGAAACAACCAGTTCCCTCATATCTTTATTCACATTTTGTAAAAATTGGAGACCCCTAATTATCTGTCTTTGATAAACCTGCGTTGTTTCTTGATATTGATGATCTGGAGCCATTTGATTCTCTTGTAAGTGTATCAAATTCATAAACTAGAACGTCTGATGATGAATAGTCAAACTGTAGAAGCTCAGATTATTCAGTCGTATCGTGCCGGGTCTATTAAAAGTCATGAAAGAGAAATATGTCCTTTGCATTGGTCTTGTAGGAATAGATGGACTAGTAGTATCCAGAGTTTGGTGAGGAGATGGCATAGAAGATAATACGGATCTTGGTATCGACATGAAGCGCGGATTTGTAAATGTCGTCATCAATAATGTAACCACGAGTGTACTAGGTGAAGTAGTAACAACCGGTGTATGTGGAATTGAAACAAAAGTAGGAACATGAGAAGAAATCACCACATGTGGTTCTGGTTGTGGCTCATGTATTATCAGGACCGTTCTATATTTCGTGATACAACTAAGATTAGTCAGAGAATACTCACGAAACAAGAATATTGTGAAGACCTCTCACTATGGCCAATAGAATCAACCACAATAGAAAGTTGCTAAAAATAATAAGAACACTAATAACAAACACACACAATAGCTCAAAATATTTCCATCATATTGATTATCATAAAGGTACGATGAAACACTTAGGGTTTTATATCGAAATAATCAGTAAAGCTCTCAATAGGTGTGCATACAGGCGTGTCCATTAATGAGATATATTATTCCTTTTATAGACACCCTGACATTCCTACTAGAAACCCTAATCCTTACATATCATACTAACATTAAATACAAGTGTTAAAACATGTCTTAAAGTAAGCGTAATCCATATCGAGCAGATGTTGTAATCCCCGAGTGTGCTCGGGACATTACCTCGAGCAAACTTTATTTAGAAAATTTTTAAATGAAAATATTCTTCTCAAGCTTCATGACATATTCAAACTTTACTCGCACATATCCTACGAGTAAACTAGTTCTTGCTTGGATCTCCTTAATATTTGACTAAGTCTTATTTGAGCAAACCAAGTATACTCGGGTACTGTAGCTTGATCAAGATTGAACTTTTCATAGAGTAACACTTAGAATACTTTTTAATAACTCCCTACAAGAATACATAGCATGCCTAATTATTCTATCTTTGCTCGACACATCAGATTACTCGCGAACTTGGTTTAAGCTAAGATATATCAAGAGTTTGGTCGGATACAAACTGTGCTCGATTGAAGAACAACCTTACTTGGTGAAGTGAGGCTTGCTCGAAGCTCAATACTTGGAAAAATTCAAGAAGTTAACCTTACTCATATAAAATATTTTCCTCAAGATAGTAAGTACCTTGCTAGGAGTGCCTGAGTTTACCCGAGTTCCATACCTAGTAATTTCTGAGGAGGTTGAAAAGATTTCAATCTTTCCTTGTCAATTTCTTAGACCCAACAACTCCCCCTAAATTGGAACAACACAGATGCATCGAAACACATCTGGATTACATACACTTTTTTCAAAATAGATATCAAAAGCTGTAAATTACATTACATGAAAGGTAAATTGATTACATAACATAACTTTTCCTCAAGGGAATTACACATAAAATCAAAATACAAAACATTATAAAGTAAAATAAAATTATAAGCAACATAAAGATAGTTTTTTAATCTGGTAGCAATCATATCCCTGAGCTCTTCCCTTTGCACTGTTAATCTTTAAGTTTATTACCATTGCTGAGCTTTGTTGGAACATTGAAATTTCTTTGTAAAAGAGATGGTCCTCAAATAAGTCTCATTCATTAATGTCAGTGATATCGTCAATTTTCAAATATTCCAACTCTGAATCATATTCAATTGTGCCAGTAGCAAGCCATCAATATAACACTCTTCATATTGATGCAATCTTTTCATTGTTGCACTGGGTTTGCATGGTTTCTTTGAATGGCTTGGAGGATGACTTGTTTGCTTTTACTAGCTAAAAGAATAACTTGAGATACTTATCTCACTCATTCTCGTTTGTCTTGTCTTTCTCTCTGCCTCAGATAGTTGAAGCGTTCCCCTCTTATTGAACATGGGAAATACAATTCTTAATTGTTTTTTAAGAAACTTGGAGAACTTGTTGTGTTGAGCTACAACATACCTTTCTCTCTATTGATATTCAAATAATTTCAGTTGAGCCATCTATGTCAGCTTTTTGAATACTAAAATCTCTGAAGTCATCTTTAAAATTATAGTTCTAGCTGCACCATTAGTCATGAATACCCTTAGTGTACTAGTTTTTGGATCATATAAATGATTCATTTGTATGTCCACATTAATTTTTGGACGTTTTTATCTTCTTTGTTCAGACTTGGTCACATGAATGGGCGTTTTGGAACTTGAGGGTCTTGATGATGAGGCTCTTGAAGTTGTTGGAACCCAAAACTGTTGAGGTATAGGTAAATCTTGAATTTCAGGCTTGACTTCAAATGGAACCCATACATCATCTCTCTTTCGTTTCTTATCATTTTCTCCCATCTTCTTCAATTCTTCATTATACAATTTTAGTTCCCTTTAATAAATTACAATCAATTGAGATTTGGTTAACTTGTTGAATTCATCGTCTTTCATTCCTTTGGTATTCAACTATCTTCTCAATAAATCAGTTCAATAATCAGAGTATAATGGATCTTTAATATCCTTTTTCCGCTATTCAGAATCCGTTTTAGTTGCAGGGGGGTTAGAAGATGATGACATTTCAGCATCAATTCTCTCTTTCTCTTGCCTTTCTTTCTTTTGTTGAGCTGTGACCTTTTTCTCATCAAACATTTTCTTGGTTAACAACCGGAATTTGGATTCCACCTCCTTTTTAATCATCAACTTTACAATATCATAGAAGTATCCGTTATCCAGGAGATACTTTGGTTTACCACTATCTTTCTTTAATTCTTGTTTCCTTTTTTCATACTCTTTCTTCTCTTCTTCTTCTTCTTCTTCTCTAGTTTCTCTTTTCTTGCAGTTTCTTTCATTTCTTTTTCTTTCAATTCTAAACAAAGTCTTGTTTTTTCTTTAGGATTCATCTTTGCAACATGCCTTCGACCATAATTGATGCTTTTCAAAAAGTCTATATGTTGTTAAGGCAGTTTGCTTCTTTCAGCTTTCTTTTCTTTTTCTTCTTTGCTCTTCATATATCCACCAGATAATCAAGATATTTGTCATTTAAGCCATTGATTCTCTCAAACTCCATTCCAAAATTTAATAGAGAAATGATCCTTGGATATTTTCTTTTGATATCTTCCATTCTTGCACTTATGTTTTCATAATGCTGACGAGTCATGTGGATTTGTGGAAAGATATGATCAACTTTAATCTCTCGTTCTTTCTCAGCATTAATATCATCATCATCAACATCAGATAAATCATCACCCTTCTCTTCATAAGAATATTTTTAGTTCAGTATGCACACACATGAACTCATCTCCTGGCCTGAAATGACTAATAGGAGAAGTATTCAATGGCTCTTCAACTGGTTCTTTTTCACTATCTTTAGCCATTTCAAGAGTTTTTTCAAATAATCCTTTTCCTTCATTGGTATTTACACCCATAGAGTTTTTACTTTTAGCCATTATTCATATCCTTTTTAGGTGATTCATGTCGATCAACAATTTTATTATCAGTAGCCACTTCTTGTAAAGGGATTGCTTCAATAGTCTCATCAATAGCAGGTTTATCTTGAGTTGGCTTATCATTCACTGACTTTTTGGCAGTTGTTCTCTTTCTCTTTCTTTCATACATTTTTATTTCTTTTGTCCATACTTTCTTAACTATCTCATAAATAAACTGTTTTGTAATCTTTACGGAATCAAGTTCTGGCACAAGTTGATTACCGGTATCTTCTTCATTTCGATCATCCTTCTCACGAAATTTCTCTACATCCTTCTAAACTTCTGGTTCATTTTGAGATGTTTTAACTACAATTTCAAAAACTTTTTCTAAGTTTTCTTTTTTTTTTTTTTGCAGCTCTTTCATTTTCTTCATCATTCTTCAATTTCAACAAAGATTCCGGAACTTCTTGAGGGATCTCCTCTTCATTTTCTTTATTAGTTTCCTCTCTCAGTTTGTTCTCAATTTTATTCTGCTCCATAATAAATCTTTGTTCATCTATCTCTTTCTTAGAAAGCATATAGATCAGAAATTCTCTATCATGCACTTCCTTCAATCTCTGCTCAAACACAATTCTGGCTCTTGTAGTTGATTCATCAATGAGTAGAATATTATCACTAGATGTTGGTTCTTGAATTTTTAGGGGTTGCATTTGATCTTTATTTTCAGAAATTGCTTTACCCTTTGTCCCCATCCTATCTTCATGATCATCTTCTTGATCATTCATTATACCATAAGAGGTACCAACTTCATTTATCACTAGTGATTGCAAATTATCCAAATCACCATATAAGATTTCCAACTCAGGGTCAACACCAACTTCTATATCCATACCATCTTTTATCTTTTCAGGTTCAGTTAGAGCATCTTCTTCAATCATCTCCTCATCTTTATCATTATCAACAATAGGTGGTGCTATGTTATCAAATTCTTGAAATAACCCCTCCAATTTAGTATCATTCACACATTTAGTCTCAATAGACTTTGCACCTTCCTTTACATCCTCATAATTATCAGAAAAGCCACATAAGTTGCCAATCAGATTTCGGGTATCTGATGTGTTCTCATTCAACTGCACCATTTCTTCTTCACTTTCTTCACAAACTTGACTTACCAATTTACAGAATTTTCAAGATTCTCCCCCTGTTTTAGTGAAACTGGGATCTTCTTAACCTCACGTCATTCTTTCTACAGGGTGTGAATTCTTGCCAATGCAATACTTAACCCTTCTTAAAGGGATTTGTTTCTAATTTTCAAATCAACATTTTTAGCTACTAGAACAAAATTCATTGAAAGAAGAGCAGCGAAGCATCATTAGGTTTAAGTGAATTAGGTGGAGATTGGTAAGTTGCGTAGGGAAAAGGTTCTGGATTGGTTTGTAGAGGTGAGTAGGATGGGGTGGAGTGATATGTTTCTTGTAAAGGAGATTAGGTTTGTGATTGAGTTTGTGTTTGAATAAGAGTAGTATAAGTTTGTTCAGATTGTTGATTGAAGGGTGAGTTTGGGTGTGATTGGAATGGTGAGTTAGGTTGATGAATTTGCGATGGATCTACATATTCAAGAATGTATGCTTCATGGATAGGTTCATTAAGTGGTGAATGGGGTAGTGATGGAATAAATGGTTTATGAGATTGAATATGGTCCGGTGAAATAGGTGGAGTAAAAACATGCATTTCATCAACAGCCACATTCTCTACAACATGGTCATTAACCTCATCATTTGTAACAACAACATTCTCAACAACATCATCAACATTATCATTAGCATTTACTGCATTCTCAGCAACGTGCATTTCCAACTCATTTCGTGGTGCACCATTATCATTATCATTATTATCAACACCATCATCATCACTTTCATCACTGTCAGTTTAACTATCCTCTTCTTCCTTATATTCCACGATTATAGGATTTTGTAAAGCGGGAACCTCGATAACTCCATGTGGTTATTTAACAACCATGGTAAAATATCAAACTCAACTTGTTGGTTAAACTGGCTAGTTTGAGCCTGTCTTATGATCCTTTCATAGACATTAGACTCTTGTAGCTCAAGTGTTGCACCAGTTCTTGCTATGTCAGGATTAAGAAATTATTCTTCTCATTCCTTTGAGCATTCATAACCATTCCCTGAACAACCATTGTTTCTTGAAATATCCTTAGTAATCTTCTTTGAGAATAAAATAATTTCCCTTCAAAGTATTCATTAAAATTTAGTCTTTCTCTTATTCTCTGCTCTATGATTTCAATTTCCCTCCCTAGCACAGTAGCTTCACTTCTTGCACCATTAACATCATCAACATATGTAGCCGATCTCAAGAAATCTTATAGATGATTTCTATATAAAACTGGATTTTCTATAAGAGCAAATCAAAGATTGATCAGATATAGCCAGTTAATCATCAAGTCCAGTTCTCCATTCTCGGCATTAATCTCCAGAAAATCACACATATTGTGCTTTTGTTCAAATTTATACACCATATGTTATGCACAAACAAACATATTAAAAGTAAAAGTTATTTTAAGAATAGTCAATTTAGTGTTAGGGGATAATGTGTAGTGCTAGGGTATTTTCTTTTCTATGTAAAACATATTAGGAAATATGTAAAACATGCAATGGGTGCATATGTACATATACAGACGTATAAGTACCAATACAGTGTATATGTTATACGTTGTATATGACTTATGTTTGTACATCGTTTTGGTCTTCTCTGTCTTTGTATTAGTTACGTTTTATTTATATTAATATAAAGAGCATTTTTGAAATTACCAATCCCATTCGTTAAGTTTAATAGCTCATTCGTTAAGGATGTTTAACAAATGGACTTAATCGTTATTGTTTCATATCCATTCGTCATGGAATGTTAACGAATGAGGTATAGCGAATGAGTCATTCGCTATACTCATTAACGTATGTAAAGAATGAAGACAAATGAATCCATTCGTTAAGGGATGTGTAACGATGGAACTTATCTTCTATATATAGGCTGTTAAGCCTCATAATTTAGTTAAGTGTTCTAATTATATTTCTGTGAGCTGTAAATATGCTAGATTCACTTCTCACTAACACTTCGTTCAATCTAACATATCAATCGCTAGCACATATTAGTGTGTAGATCCATATATCAATATCATTATGAATAGATTTTGTTTAAGGTAAATCAAGGATCTCTTAAGTGGTATCAGAGCTGAGCGTTTGATTGTGTATAATAATGGTAATTTGATTGATCATTCATAGGTTACTTTTAAGTTTTGAATATGAAACTGATTGATTTGATTTCGGTTCAATTGACATGTTGCGATGTTTAATTGATGCTGAATTGATCAATAATTGGTTCATAATAAGATTTGTGTGATTCGTGTTGGTTTAATTGTGTTATTGTTCGATAATGGAAATGATTTGAGTTGGAGTTGATGTTAATAGAAAAAGAGGTTTCTGTTTAAGTGTATTATGGATTTCGGGCTTGGTTTGTAGAGGAATTAGTGGTTTGGAGGTGTTTGGGATTGTTCACAATGATTAGCCGAGTATTTTAAGCTATAGTTTGTGATTTTTGGTTGAGTTTTGGATGAGTAATCCATGTTTTCGTGTTCGTCTGGATTAAGGTTTCGATCTAGAAATTTATATCTGGAAACTTGATCTTGAAGATTTTAAGATTCAAAGGAGTCATTCGTTACGATATAATGAACCATTTGTTATAGTGTAGACAGTCATTCGCTATCAATTTGTAACTGTATGATGACATGTGGCTAGGTTGTTACAACAGAATAACCTCTCATTCGTCACTGTAGCTTATTCGTGATCATCCATTCATCATCAATGACCTGATTCGTGATCACTCACTCGATACGAAAACACATCCGTTTCAATTTCATTCGCTACAGAAACATACCCGATTCGCTACCTCATCCGTTACCACATTAGTTATTTGATTCGTTATGCTATCTGTCATGCCATACGCTTGATCATTCGTTTGTTGATTCGTTATCATTGAATCCTCATTCGTGATATTCATTCATTATAGTCATTCATAAAGACTGTGATATCATTCGTGATACCATTTGTTATTATTACTCATTCATTATAGTCAAACCCATTCGTTGCAGATCTTACTCATTTTTTAACAATAGTCACAATTTACACCCTTAAGTTTTAAGTTTGAAGACTTTAGGGACTTATTTGGTCAGTTTTAATACTACAAGTCAAGGCTTGACCGAAGCCCACAAGTTCAAGCCTTACATGCCTTATTATATTAATAAAAAGAAAAAAATAAACACCCTAAAAACCTGCCCACAAGGAGCCGATCGGAAGAAAAAGAATTGAAGTTTGTGGTGTTTTGTTTGGTCGGCTGTTTTGTTTAAAGGTTTGTTGGGTTTAGGGGAACACACATATAATTGTGTGGCTGGAATTCACGTGGAACAACATCTCAAAGAAAAGCAAACAAAAAAAATTATAAATCACACCCCATTTCACATAGAAGTTCCGTTCGGAACAGTGGCAGCAAAGAGGGAGAGAAAAATCTTTTTTGTGAGCTTCTTGGTGGTTAGGAGAGGAAGGATATCGTTAAAGGAGACTTGGGACAGCAGCTCGGGATGGTTTTTAGCAAATAACTCAGCCACACTTGATAGTAAAACACTTATAAACTTTGCTTTCTCGTTTATATTCATAACTAGTTGTTTTGATCTTTTATCTTGAATTGTTTTGCAAGTAAAGTGAAGATTGACTTGTGCTTGATTGATATTGATCATTGAATGAGTTTAATTATGTTTTGGTTGAGTTATTTGATGGATACTTTGATGTATAGCTGCTGTCCAAATAATATGTTCGGCTAAACTTGTTAGTTCTACCTAGGTTAGATGAATATTGTTAGGTTTTAGTAAGTAGTTTGGATTGTTTATGATCATGGCTTGAATTGTTAATGAAAAGTTTCTTTTAACATTGAATTAGGTTGTGTTTAGTGGCTGTTAATTTGTTAATTACACTCTTTTACCTCTTTCTTTGATTAGTTGAATGAGTTTTGATTGATTGTTGCTTGTTAGAACTCTTTACTAGGTGTTTAGGGTGTTTAGGGTTTGTTTGTGGGAAGTACAACCGTAAGGTTTATGTGAGTGCATTAATTGAATATAATCAGCGGGTAGACACCTTCTTAGAGACCGAGAGGTGATAGGAAGTAAACTCATCTCATAGCTTTTACTTGTTAGGATTAGGATCGCACGAGAGCGGGTTTGGTTCTTGTCGGGTTTAGGCTTGTGAGCGATTAGTAGACCTAGTTTAAGTTGAAATAAATTGTTCCTCTATCCTTGGTTGCATAGTATTCGTCTCCATTAGGGTAGTGTGTCGGTGAGACCGAGAGGAGAGTCGGCATTAGAGCACTTTAACAATTCGTCACCCGGTTAGTTCTTAAAATTAACTAAGTGTAGGTTAGGGTTTGTTAGTGAGACCGAGAGGTAATCTAGCTTCCTGAGTGAACCTTAGTTGTGTCATCCTTAGATACCGGTGTCGTAAGATTCTACAATCCAGTTGCTTATTATACCTTCAATAGGATTCTTACCTAGGTAGACGTTTTTCCCATTAATAAAACTTATTTTCACAGTTTCGTCTAGTTTTCTTAATTTAAATCTTTTAATTTAATTTAAGTTAGGTTAAATAGTTAATAATTAAAAATCATTTAAAAAATATTATTCTTATGTGAGTCTTGGTTATGGTTAAGTACTAAAAATATTATCTCGTGTCCTTGTGTTCGATACTCGGACTTCCTTAGTGCTATACTATTAGTGATCGGTACACTTGCCGGTTTTGTGTGGTTTCTTTAGGATTTTCGTTTAATAAATTTAAAGCTTAGTTGTGAGAGCATCATTATACACACGTCAAGTTTTTGGCGATCGATCATCTATCACGTCTAGAGGGAGTTGATTTAGGAGGTTCGGGGATCAGGATCGATGATTGTTTTCCAGATGTTTGTTACTGCACAAGAGGAAGGTTGTCCATGGTTCGCTGGTTTCCAAAACTATCTTGCTGACGGATACCTCACGAAGATGCATTACCAGCAAATAAAGAAATTCTTTACTGACATCAAATTTTACCTTTGGGATGGCTCGTATATTTTCCGTATCGGTGTTCATCAGCTTATTAGGAGGTGTGTAGATGTTAAGGAGGGATGGAAAATCCTGAGCCATTGTCATGTGGGGCCGACAGGAGGTCACCATGGTGTGAGTTCTACGGTGAAGAAAGTCTTTGATTCTGGTTTTTACTGACCGTCTATCTTTAAAGATGCTCATTTATTCGTTAAGAGTTGTGATCGTTGCCAACGTGTCGGCAACATTTCTTCGCGAATCGAAATGCCCCAGAATGCTATTCAAGTTTGTGAGGTTTTTGATGTGTGGGGCATCGATTTCATGGGACCGTTTCCATCTTCGCGTGGGAACAATTACATACTCGTGGCTGTCGATTACATGTCTAAGTGGGTTAAGGCCAAAGCTCTACCCACGAATGATGCCCGAGTGGTAGTCCGTTTTCTAAAAAGTCTATTTGCTCGTTTTGGAGTCCCGAAAGCCTTGATCAGTGATCGAGGTACTCATTTTTGCAACTCGCAGAAGGATAAGGTGTTGCAGCGCTATGGGGTCACCCATCGGCTTGCGACCACCACTAGTCCAAGTAGAAGTGAGTAATCGTGGAATCAAACGTATTCTCAAGAAAACGGTTGGTTTGAATCGTCGGGATTGGTCCGAAAAATTAGATGACGCTCTGTGGGCCTTCCGTACAGCCTACAAGACTCTGACTGGTTCCACACCATTTCGGATGATTTATGGAAAGGCCTGTCATCTTCCAGTTGAGTTGGAACACCGCGCTTCATGGTCCTTTCAAAGGGTTAATCTTGATTTATCCACCGCAGAGGGTAATCGTTTCCATCAGTTACACGAATTAGAGGAGCTCCGGGATCACGCATATGCACAATCATTTTGGTATAAGGAGCACACGAAGAAACTGCATGATAGGAAACTGAAGTGTAATAAGAAGTTCAAGTGTGGGTATAAGGTCTTACTGTATAACTCCCGGTTGAGGTTATTCCCGGGAAAGTTGAAATCCTCATGGTCGGGACCGTTCATGGTCACTGAGGTTTCCCGTATGGCACCATTGAGATACAAGATCAAAGCGGGAAGTTTAAGGTGAACGGTCATAGATTGAAGCACTACATAGGCGAGTCGATAAATGATCAGACAGTCGAGGTGTTCTACCTTAACTCATTCACTGAGACATAGACGTGATGGATGCATCACTCGGAGACATCCCGAGTTGTAGAGTTTTTATTATGATTCTCTTTATCATCTGTTTTTATTTGTTTTATTTTTATTTATAAAAACATAAAAATACAAAAAAAATTAAATATTTAATAAATAATAAAAAAAATTAATAAATTCCAAAAACAAAAAAATATATTTATTTCTTATGTTTTTATTTTCTGTTTTGTACGCCGCTACATGCGAGCGAGTTTGAGTTTTACAGGTATTATTATGCGCATGGTAGCTCTGATGGCGTTCTAGAACTGGTTCACGGGAGGTTGCGACCGCGAATGAAATGCTATACGGTCGTTCGATTCATAAAAAGCTGATGAAGAATTTGCATCCAAACCAGGGGAGTAACTCGTTCTCTATTTTACTTTTTGCTATTTAAGTTTTAATTTTATGCTTTAAGTTTTATTTTTTTTTATTTTATTTCTTTTCCTTGTTCTCATCGAGGACGATTTCGTTCTAAGTGTGGGGATGGGAATTTATTTTACTTAGTTGTAGAAAAAAAATTACAAAGTTTAAAAAATTATATAAAAAGTTTTTTTTTTTAAATTGTCCCTTGAAAATTGGTTTTTGTTCTACGTTAAGCAGTAAATGATATTATTACCAATGTGCTAACGAACTCTAGGAAATTTTGAAATATATAATATAATAATAAAAGGGATGGTTTGCATATCTGATTTGGAATGTGTTGGTAGGCCCAACTAGCTTTGATAGTCCTCTTTAGCATGTTTTTATATATATAATAATTTAAAAACGGTGAAACCGAATTTCGATGCTTAGGGAGGATTACCATAATCTAAAAACTTTGAGATAGTAAGAATTAAATGCACTCAAATCAGCACACGCCACATGTCCATCTTTTACGAGCTTAGAAATAGTTATATATTTTAGGGTGATATAAAAGATTGAAAAAAAAAAGAAAAAAAAACAGAGAAGTATGTTTTGAAAGTTTGTTATGTATTGTATTATCCAAAGTTGTTCAAGACAAGCAAAATGCATATGAAGAAAGTTATTGTTTGTAAAATACCAAATGAGCATTGTTTAAAGTTAGAAAAAGAGGCCAATGATGCATATACTAGACGGGACTTAGAGTTTACGTGTTACCTTGGGGATGGTGACTCTGAGGATACACTATTGGGGCTCGAAGGTTCTTAGTCAATAAATATGAAATTAAGAATTTATAGGACAAAGTCCAATAATATTTAGGAATAGCTCGTACGACCTCCACATGACCATTCATCCATCAAAATTTCACCGATTGCATCTAATTAGTACCATCAACGAGTCATTGGCTTATGGTGATTTGTTGAACCAGTTTGCTTCGACTCTAGTTTTTGTAGCTCTCTTTGTCTCAGATGGGGTAGGTGTAGCCTTAATTTTTGAACTTAAAATGTTTAATGCAAAAGGGAGGCTTGATTGGTTAGTGGCTGGGTTTAAGTAGACAACAATATCGGCAATCGCGGTCAATATGTCAGGCTGTTTCTTGTGCTTTGAAAATGATAATAATCTGATAGTTTGTTGTTTTTCACTTGGTTATGATCCTGTGTAGATTACTTTTTCAGGGACGAAGAAGACTTAAGTGTGGGGATGTTTGATGTGTTGTAAAACACACTTACTCTCCGTATCGGTTTGTCATGTTTTACGTACTTAATTGTTTAATTAATGAGAGTTATGGGTGGTTTTTGCTTAATTATACAAAGATTGAATGTTTACTTGTAGGTTATGAAAGTTGATGGAAAAAGAGTTAAATTTGATGACTTTAGGGGCTTATTTGGTCAAGTTTTAATACTACAAGTCAAGGCCAGACCCAAGCCCACAAGTTCAAGCCTTACATGCCTTATTATATTCATTAAAAGAAAAAAATAAAAACCCTAAAAACCTGCCCACAAGGAGCCGATCGGAAGAAAAAGAATTGAAGTTTGTGGTGTTTTGTTTGGTCGGCTGTTTTGTTTAAAGGTTTGTTGGGTTTAGGGGAACACACATATAATTGTGTGGCTGGAATTCACGTGGAACAACATCTCAAAGAAAAGCAAACAAAAAAAATTATAAACCACACCCCATCTCACATAGAAGTTCCGTTCGGAACAGTGGCAGCAAAGAGGGAGAGAAAAATCTTTTTTGTAAGCTTCTTGGTGATTAGGAGAGGAAGGAGATCATTAAAGGAGACTTGGGACAGCAGCTCGGGATCGGTTTTTAGCAAATAACTCAGCCACACTTGATAGTAAAACACTTATAAACTTTGCTTTCTCGTTTATATTCATAACTAGTTGTTTTGATCTTTTATCTTGAATTGTTTTGCAAGTAAAGTGAAGATTGACTTGTGCTTGATTGATATTGATCATTAAATGAGTTTAATTATGTTTTGGTTGAGTTATTTGATGTTTACTTTGATGTATAGCTGCTGTCCAAATAATATGCTCGGCTAAACTTGTTAGTTCTACATAGGTTAGATGAATATTGTTAGGTTTTAGTAAGTAGTTTGGATTGTTGATGATCATGGCTTGAATTGTTAATGAAAAGTTTGTTTTAACATTGAATTATGTTGTGTTTAGTGGCTGTGAATTTGTTAATTACACTCTTTTACCTCTTGCTTTGATTAATTTAATGAGTTTTGATTGATTGTTGCTTGTTAGAACTCTTTACTAGGTGTTTAGGGTTTGTTTGCGGGAAGTACAACCGTAGGGTTTAAGTGAGTGTATTAATTGGATATAATCAGCCGGTAGACACCTTCTTAGAGACCGAGAGGTGATAGGAAGTAAACTCGTCTCATAGCTTTTACTTGTTAGGATTAGGATCGCACGAGAGCGGGTTTGGTTCTTGTCGGGTTTAGGCTTGTGAGCGATTAGTTGACCTAGTTTAAGTTGAAATAAATTGTTCCTCTATCCTTGGTTGCATAGTATTCGTCTCCATTAGGGTAGTGTGTCGGTGAGACCGAGAGGAGAGTCGGCATTAGAGCACTTTAGCAATTCGTCACCCGGTTAGTTCTTAAAATTAACTAAGTGTAGGTTAGGGTTTGTTAGTGAGACCGAGAGGTAATCTAGCTTCCTGAGTGAACCTTAGTTGTGTCATCCTTAGATACCGGTGTCGTGAGATTCTACAATCCAGTAGCTTATTATACCTTCAATAGGATTCTTACCTAGGTAGACGTTTTTCCCATTGATAAAACTTATTTTCACAGTTTCGTCTAGTTTTCTTAATTTAAGTCTTTTAAGTTAATTTAAGTTAGGTTAAATAGTTAATAATTAAAAATCATTTAAAAAATATTATTCTTAGGTGAGTCTTGGTTAGGGTTAAGTTCTAAAAACGTTCTCTCGTGTCATTGTGTTCGATACTCGGACTTCCTTAGTGCTATACTATTAGTGATCGGTACACTTGCCGGTTTTGTGTGGTTTCTTTAGGATTTTCGTTTAATAAATTTAAAACTTAGTTGTGAGAGCATCATTATACACACATCAATTGCACCTATGATTGGTGATGCAACTATTGGTTTTGAACCTAAGGCATATATTTTTTATACTCAAGAAGAGAAGAAGGCATTATAGATTGAAACAAAATCATATTCCACTTTGACTATGGCATTACCTGATAATATTTTCCATCAAGTGGAAAGTGTTAAGATATGTGCATCTTTTTTCAAAGGTTGAGACTATCATGGAACTTAATTTAGAAGTTCCAGTTTAGAAAGTTATGTTGAATTTCCAATTCAGAAACTTTAATTTATTAAATGGTGAGACTATCGTGGAAATGCTGACAATGTTTAATCATTTGATTGCTGAGATGAATAAACTGAGAATGGAACCCATTCGCAATCACTCTTGATAACGAATGAAGGTCACTCGCAATGAACAAGACTAACAAATGTAACCATTCGATACATCTATTCACTTCCGCTGGCCTGATGACGTATGACCACATTGGTCAATGATTAGGATAACGAATGAAGAACGAATAACTTGTTATTCGTTATGAGCCTTAACTTATTATTGGATAGTTAACTGTGGTGAATGAATGAGACAATGGATGAGGGTCATTCGTTTGTCTAGGTATGGGTGCAGATCTATAATATATAAACCACATTTGTTTTAACGAATAAACCATTAGTATACCTTGTTTACTGCAATTACAAAAAGATACTCTCACAAAATTTTTCCAAAAATTTCGATCATCATAAAACTTTATTTTGTTGATTGATTAAGATTCATAAGGTATAAACAAGTCTCACGTGATGATTTTTATCAAAATTGAAGGCCATTTGATAGGTTAATTAGGTGATTCGTTAACCGGTTTAATGTATCAATCAAATGAACCAATGAAACTTGAGTGTTTGTCTTATCGGTTGTTTTAAATCAGTTAACGATGTTGTTACGAGTCTTATGGTACAAGTTTTGTGATTTTTCATCGTGCTAAAGATTCAAATGATTTTTTTAGTATGCATGTTGACTGATAAGTTCATTTAATTTTAACTTTAACGATTGATGGTCAAAGTTTGATAACTACTGAATCTATTCGTGATGGACAACGAATGGAAGGTCTTTCGCGTCTACAATGGACGAATGAACTCATTCATTGAACCTGCGTAATGAATAGACACATTTGTCTGATTATGTAACGAATGATTTCTCATTCATCCTATATCTTCAAAGAATGGACTCATTCATTATACACCTTTCATTATTGATTCATTCATTATTGTGATAATAACGAATCAATTCATTCGTCATAACGAATGAACCCCATTCTTCTTATGTTGGGTATAATATTTAGACCGACGCATCGAATCGTACTCGTTTATAATAAGAAATTAAAGAAAGACAACAAGATATTATAACGAGTATTTGAAGAAATTGACGAGTGAAATCTTATATTATATTTTATTCCTTTGGTCTTATCCAAGTGGCGGTGGAGTGAAGACCAAGGCACAAGACTAGTATAAATAGATGATTTAGGTCATTTGTTTAGGTCCTGTGTGCATTGTGAGATTTATTATTGTATTATGAGAGTTTGCCCCCGAGGAAGAGCTCTCCTCGGGTGGCAGTTCCTTTGTATGCATGAATGTATGTATGAGTGTTCTTTATGACAATCATTCGGTTAATTAAATCATACTACTACATCTATTTATTTTGTTTCGATTACATACAATTGTTCATCCTACTTTATTAATTATTATTAATCGAAACAGACTCTCCACATCCATCCATTATTATCGTTCAATAGTGAATACGTGTTTGATTCGATCCTAATCCGGATCTGAGCTCCACCGTTAATACCGATTATTCACGTCAAATGGTATCAGAGCGAGGTTACAGAATCGTTCAGACTAACCGCTGAATTTGATTCATTTCACCCTTGAATCCGCCATAAACGTTAAACTTGAAGTTCATTAAAGTTTTTGAGGGTTTTTGCATGGATTTGGATGAACTTTGATGATTGAAGGAATATAGATGTGGATTGATGTTAAGGTCGATGATTAGTTTGGAGATTCAACACCAATTTCATGTTTATGTATTTGGTTTCGTCCAATTCTATTGATTTCGGTTCGTTTTTGTCCGAACTCGTTTATATTTTATGTTTTAGATTGGATTATTTGATGAAATGGATGAACTTTTGGTTATAGGATGTTGATTTCGTGATTATTTGATTAGATTTCAATTAAGTCATGTATGAAGTGCTTAATTTCAGATTTGAGAAATTAGGGTTCATAAGTTCAAATTTAGGGAAAGTTGTTTTTGTTAAGTGTTCAAGCAGATTGAGGTTTACATGTTTGTAGCTGATGATATGTATTGACGAGCAAATGATTGTTGAATCAGAGTGCTGCTTATATGATGGTTATTCTCGAACAATTTGAAAGAATGCTTTGTTGTTGATATGATGTTCTCGAACAAGCTTGCTGCTAATATGATTAACTGAAACACTTTTGCTGCATTTTGGGTGATTAATTTCATGATTAAGAAGATTTTTTTTAGCCCTACATGAGGAGTGTATGTTGATATATGTTCATAATTTGCTGCTGAGGTGAAGTTGGTTGTTGTCCCAAAACTGATGATGTTCGAGTAGTAGCTGTACGCAAGTGTTCCTAGTAGATATTGTTGTGCTATGTTCAAAGGTTGCTGATGCACAAATTACAAAGGGCTTTTGCGGTAATAATGTCGATGTGCAAGGGTAATTTCATCAGTTCGCAGCTGATATTCGAATAGTATTATTGTTTGTTGTTGATTTGGACTGAGTGTGAACAGTAATCGAGTTAGCTCAAGATGAGTTTGGACAATTCTGAGTTGTGTTTGTTTAAATGGTTCACGAACATATAGCTGTTGTTATATTAGTTATTCACGAATACATAGCTTATGGTTTTGAATAGTTGCTGATGTGTTCGAGTAAAGTGGTGTTGCTGCACATATTAAGGGGTATTTCGATATTTTTTGATGCCAGTTTACACATTCGTGCTGCTGATATGAACAAATTGCCAAAGCGGGTTACAAATCAGATTGTATAAATTGGTGAAGCGGGTGCAAAATGATAAATTTGCAGCCCCGAATAGATCTGAACACAAGTACATGTTGTCATGAAGTCACAAAATATATGGTGCTGCTGCAGATAGGTTCACAAACAATATATTACATGGGTTGTTTGGTAATTTAGTTGCTGAATATATTATTCGAACACTTGGCTGCTGCGTTTTAAGTACTTGTGACGAGCAGATAGTACATGGATAGACTCTGCTACAGATTGTTATTATGCAAGTCCGCGAGTTGTTAGATGTTGATATGACGGTATTATTCTCGAGTATTTGCTGATAATTCAGCAGAATACGCAAGTAGATAACTGCTACAGAGGCATGTTCGTAATTTGTTGGAGATATGTTTAATTGAAACAAATTTCTGCTGCACTATATACTAATTTGCTGCTGATTTATAAGTTGCTGATGCTGTAGTACACGAACAAATATGCTACACAGTAAAGTTATTGCAGCCTTGGTAAATGTCTGAAATGCAGAACTAGCAAGGGCAGTTTAGTAATTCTGCACAGTTACAGAGGCTGTGTGGTAATGTTTTGGTGCAGAAACGACTTTGTGCAGAAAAAATTGCTGCTGTTAAAAAATTTGCTGATTATTTGCTGCTGTTAAACGAGCTGAATTAGCTGGAAAAACCTGCTAAAATGGACTGAAATCTGATTAAACATGCTGATTTTGCTGCTGAAACGGGCCAAAAACGCGCTGAAACTGCTGTTTCGTTGCTGAAAATGCGCTGATTTGTGCTTAAACGAGCTGTTTAACGTGCTGAACAACTTTTAAACGAGCTGAAACGCACTGAAATTGCTTATTAGTTGCTGAAATGTTCTGTTCATTGTTGTTTTTGCTGATATACGAGCTGAACGTGCTGTTTTTGCTGCTGAAAAGGGCCAAAAATGCACTGAAATTTGCCGATTTAATGCTGTTAACGGGATGATTATTTGCAAGGGTATTTCAGTCTTTTTATAGCTGGTACATGTTCTAAAACCGAAGATACGAGGATTATATGCTCGAAATGTTAAGTGATTCAAGCCCAAGCACAAAAAGATAAGTTCTTAAGGCTTCGATCACATAACTTTGACCACAAGCACTTAATTTTTGTTTCGAGTACATAAGTGTTTGTCGAACATGTGATCTTTTAGTCTCGAACACATCGTGTTTTATTGAGCATATCAATATTCAACTCGAGCACAAATTATGTCAAGCACATCTTGTGTGCACGAGCATATCATGAGTTTTGATGAAAAATCTTCTAAGTATGGAGGCTCGAGCACACTTTTTGCTTACTAACATGCTTTGTGCTAGTAAAGAAAACCTTCATGAAATCACTTCATCTTTTTACTCTCAAGCACAATGTGTGAT
This sequence comes from Bidens hawaiensis, assembly GCF_021521415.1. NCBI lineage: Eukaryota > Viridiplantae > Streptophyta > Magnoliopsida > Asterales > Asteraceae > Bidens > Bidens hawaiensis. The sequence continues at coordinate 11,175 of NW_027499475.1, read as the reverse complement.
AGTGAACACAAAGTTTTTGTTTGTGAAATATTTCAAGTTTTTGGAAGAAATTTTTGGATATTGATGCAGTTTACTTTCAAAGTTAAACGGGCCAAGATGAAGAAAAGAATGTATACTCTCTTAACCGTTGACTTTTTGACCATGTGTTCTTAATGAAAAATGTTTGCTCTAGTATGAGTGACTGTTTGGAAGTGACTTTTCTAGTCAACTCAGTCGTTGACTGTGTCAGGTCAATGAGGGGTATTTTGGTCATTTTTGAAGATTTTTGAGCAAAAATCTTCAAAAATCACAAAAATTTCACAACTTCAACAAGATGCTTACAAGAACAAGATGGTTGATTTATCCGGAATATTTCAATAGTTGACCATGTCAAATGTCAACTTTCAACCACAAAAGGTATCTTTTAATGCGTTTATTTTGAATATTTATCAACAATTCTTGATAGGGATGGTCAAGATTATTTGAATTGAAGATGTTCACCCGCACTTGATTTAAAGACACATTCGTTTATGACATTGCAACGAAATTGGGGGAGAAAAATTACATGGAATTTCATTACAAGTTTTTGTCGAATCAAGTGAAAGACTCACTTTAAAGAAAATTTTTAGTTTATTTCGTTTTGCGGTTTTGGACTAACTCGCAGTTGATCATTAAAGTTTGAATTCTCGATCCTATGCTTATACAACTATATCCGAGAGATATAAAGAGAAAATGATTTGAAACGAAAAATGGGAGACGCTTATTATGAGGGGGGGAATTTCTATGAAAGGCATCGGGTTATGAGGTGATCGTGAAAGTGATTCGTTGACATCGGTCTAAGGGGGAGATTGTTGGGTATTATATTTTAGATCGACGCATCGAATCGTACTAGTTTATAATAAGAAATTAAAGAAAGACAACAAGATATTATAACGAGTAATTGAAGCATTTGACGGGTGAAATATTACATTATATTTTATTCCTTTGGTCTTATCCAAGTGGCGGTGGAGTGAAGACCAAGGCACAAGACTAGTATAAATAGATGATTTAGGTCATTTGTTTAGGTCATGTGTGCATTGAGAGATTTATTATTGTATTAGGAGAGTTTTCCCCCGAGGAAGAGCTCTCCCCGGGTGGCCATTCCTTTGTCTGTATAAATGTATGTATGAGTGTTCTTCATGACAATCATTCGGTTAATGAAATCATACTACATCTATCTATTGTGTTTCGATTACATACAATTGTTCATCCTACTTTATTTATTATTATTAATCGAAATGGACTCTCCACATCCATCCATTATTATCGTTCAAGAGTGAATACGTGTTCGATTCGATCCTAATCCGGATCCGAGATCCACCGTTAATACCAATTATTCACATTTCCTCACCGGGGCTCGGTTTTCTCATCTTAACAAATGGAATAACAAATATGGATTGGAATGTTCATAGAATATAACTTTCATTATTTTCACTAAGTGTTTTAGTGAAAATTGATTAAATTAAATAATACTCTGGTTGTAACGATTCCGGCAAATCCAGGTATACCCTAGCCGGTATATACTATTTGCGTGTTATTTAATATTGATTATATGAGTTATAGCACGTTTAAACGAATATATATGGTTCACAGTATGAATCATACTCAATTATATAGTGAATCGTATTGGAATTACAATCAACCAATGAACGATTATTGAAACCCGAACGAATCGGGAATTACATTATAGACGAAGTATATAATGTTTAGTGATATTTACGAAGTATTAATGCTTCGGGATAAGTAAATTATAGCACAGAAAAAGGATTTCGATTTAATGGTACGTCGGTACGCTAAACGACACCTTTAACACCAAATCAAGCAAGAGACGATCAATCAAGCCGAAAAAGATGCGTAATTATTAATAATATGATGTTTTAATGTCATGGGTTAAGTTTTTAAAGTTTTTAAATCAGTTTTATATAAATTTTATGTTAACCCGAAAAACAACCATTTTAGGCCCGTTTTAAGCCGAATTACGAGTTTAAACGAGAAACGAACTGAACCAGATTATCCACAACATTATCCGGATTGTGTAATCCAAATATGTGGCTATGGTTTGAACTTGTGGGGCCCCCCACACCACCTCATTAGGCCGGCCACCCCCCCCACACCCTTTTACACATTACATTTTCTTTTTTTTACTTCACAAACTCTCTCAAAACTCTCTCAAACTCTCTCAAATCTCTAACTCTTTCAAGTTTTCTTCCAAGATCATCACATTTTAACCAAGATTTTGAAGGTATAAGCATATTACAATACATAATCTTTGGTGTTAATTACTTAGTTTGAGTTGTTTTTGCAAGAACAAAAGGTTCCAAGTGAAATATGGGTGAAAACCCGAGATGGAACCGGTTCTCGTATGATCAAGGGATGTATACAAGTTATACAAAGGATCTTGATCCAAGTAATTAGTTAAAAGTGTTTAGAATGAATTTTTACGGTTGAAATCTTGTCAAATGAATTTTCCATGTGAAAAACGGGTGAAAATCCGAGATGAAACCGACTCTTGCATGACCAAGAGATGTATACAAGTTATACAAGGGATCTTGGTCCAAGAAATGAGTAAAAAGAGTCGAGAACGGATTTTTACGGTCAAAATCGTTGTTTTGATGTTTTAACCGACACTAGGAAAGAAATGGCTTGATTGTGGGTATAACTTGCTTGGTGTGGTGTTGATGTGCTTGTAAGTGTTGTATCTAGCGGCTAGCAAAGGCTAGAAACCGAGATCCTTGCGATCTAAAGCTAGAAAACACAAAATAGTTCGGTTTTCGTGTGTTTATGAAATTTGGACAGATTGTCGTGTGCTTAGAGTCGGGTCACGAAATTTCACAGAGATGATCTACACATGAAAATATGAGATCTGTGAATTTTTGGTAATTTTTGGATAAAAGATGAATATTTGGTGAATTTAATGCTCGGTTTTGGCCAAAAATAGTGAAAAATAGCAAAACATGATGAAAAATCCCGGAAAATTTAAGATAAGTTTTTTATAACATATAAAAGTCACCCACAAAATTTGAGCACAGTTGGAAAAGTCTAAGTAGGCTTTTCGGTGAAACGAGTTCTAGGGCTTTCTAGCTCGGTTTTGGGTGAAAATGGCTTGAAAAATAAGTTTTAAATTCTGGAAAAATTCCAGGAAGTTATGAGGGTGATAGAGATCATCCCAGAAATATTTGGGATTTTTCTAAAGTGTTTTGGTATTTTTGACATATTTAGTGTTTTAATAAGATTTAAAAATAGATAAATAAATGTAAATATAGGAAAATAAATCTGGAAAAATTCCAGGAAGTTATGAGGATGATAGAGATCATCCCAGAAAAATTTGGGATTTTTCTAAAGTGTTTTGGTATTTTTGACATATTTAGTGTTTTAATAAGATTTAAAAATAGATAAATAAATGTAAATATAGGAAAATAAATCTGGAAATATTCCAGGAAGTTATGAGGATGATAGAGATCATCCCAGAAAAATTTGGGATTTTTCTAAAGTGTTTTGGTATTTTTGATATATTTAGTGTTTTAATAAGATTTAAAATAGATAAATAAATGTAAATATAGGAAAATAAATCTGGAAAAATTCCAGGAAGTTATGAGGATGATAGAGATCATCCCAGAAAAATTTGGGATTTTTCTAAAGTGTTTTGGTATTTTTGATATATTTAGTGTTTTAATAAGATTTAAAAATAGATAAATAAATGTAAATATAAGAAAATAAATCTGGAAAATTTTTACAAAATTCCTTACTGTCAAATTAAGTTTTGTGCAAAATTTCAAGACCCGAGACTAATCGGGTAATTATTTGTGCTAAAAGAACATAAAAACAAGTTTTTAAAGCTTAAAACGTGTAAACCGGCAAAGTTCGCATAAGCGAGCTGACTGGTACATGAAAACTCTAAAAATGGACTATTTCATAAATCTAAGTAAATTAAGTAAAAATAAATCATCCGAAAATAATTCGGATGATTTGGGTAATTTTACCCGATTTTACCGTTTCCGGCACCGAAATGACGGAAACGGGCCCCACGGCCAAACGGGGTGTCAAACCGAGCTATAATTTCATCACCTTAATTAAATTGACTGTCAAACTCTAAGCAATGTCACAATCTGAGTCCTTAGAAGTGTCACGGGGTTAACATTGTCCCCGAATTGTAAAGCCCCGAACCCGGTAGCCCTACTTTAGCGTCGGATTTACTCATAAACACAGTTCTTCAAATCAGAGTTTATTAAAACTTTTCGCGGAATATAAAACATCAATCATTTGTTACAAAACGTTAAACCTTTTCTTTGATACCATAACACAAAACTTTATATTTAAAACATCTTTACTTCTTTCTTCAGATGCCAGCCGTTCAATCCATGCCGTGTGTCATCCTCATGCTAACTCTGTAATCAGCTCACCTGCGTGCATACTAAAAGTCAGCTACGCTGAGTGAGTTCTAGTTAATCAAACGCCATACAATACATACACATACATGCATATCCGTAGATACATATCCATACTTTACTAGTTACCCTTCTGTTCTACATACATACTTACTACCATATATACATACATATCTACAATCACTAACCTCAGTCTACCGAGAGTACGTTCATAGTCCGCCGTCTATACCTGTACTCAAGGTCGTGAACACGTACAAAGGTCCGCAGTCCTTACCTATGTTCACCCTTTATGGTACGTGCAAGGTCCGCAGTCCTTCCCTATACCATCCTACATCCACAACACGTACAAGGTCCACAGTCCTCCCCTATGTTGCAACCTAAACCATAGCACGTACGAGGTCCGCAGTCCTCCCCTATGCTACCACAATACAACTACAGCACGTATAAGGTCCACAGTCCTTTCCTATGCTGATGCCTATCTATAATACGTATAAGGTCCGCAGTCCTTAACTACGTTGTCGTCTATTATCTGTAACACGTATAAGGCCCACCGTCCCTATCTACGTTTGCATATATCATCTACTTTACGTATAAGGCCCGCAGTCCTTAACTACGTTTACATCTATCATCTACTTTACGTATAAGGCCCGCAGTCCTTAACTACGCCATCACCAGCCGAGTCTATGTCCGACAAAAGCTAGAGGGATTTGCCATCCTAACTTACTATGTCGAACGTAGAACTCACATACCATTCGTGTACCTGTATACACCTACTTCACATATACAATAATTACATCATAGCATAAGAACACCCTAGGCGTTCTTTACATCATTCATTTAACAACCATACATCTTGTCGATACGTGCAATATCCGAAGATCGTTCACGCCCCGACAAGTATTCATTTGTAATGTTCATACATCTTCGATGTATAATATTCGTACCTTTATTTTTGACCTGACAGTACGCGCAATATCCGAAGATCGTTCGCGTACCGACAAGCAACCATTCATATCCATCACATATATCACATATGGCATACACTTATCACTTAGGATAAATGTATTAACAACACATCGAGTATGCACACAGCCCCGAAAACATAACACATAAAAGGGGCTAGAAACTCACCTGAATACTGTTACGCTCTCCGTTAATAGTTATTCCCCTCTTGAGCTGTGCACGGCTAACTGTATAATATTTACACGTATCAAATAGCTACTACTACTTATGTTGCGTTTCTATCTTTATATGACCCACAACGAACGGGGGTCCGGGGGCAGCGCCCCTGGTAGCGGGGGTTCTAGGGGCGGCAGCCCCTAGCGGGGTCCAAGGGGCAGAGCCCCTGGCTGGGGTTAAGCTGCCAGGTCAGCTTGGAAAAATTTTATTTTCGATAACTGCCTTAACACATTTTCCATTAGGTTTTTAATTTATTTTATAAACGAACTTCACTTCAGGCGAAGTTAAACCTTAGGCGAACTTGGCTTCAGGCGAAGTTATACCTTAGGCGAACTTGGCTTCAGGCGAAGTTAAACCTTAGGCGAACTTGGCTTCAGGCGAAGTTATACCTTAGGCGAACTTGGCTTCAGGCGAAGTTAAACCTTAGGCGAACTTGGCTTCAGGCGAAGTTAAACCTTAGGCGAACTTGGCTTCAGGCGAAGTTATACCTTAGGCGAACTTGGCTTCAGGCGAAGTTAAACCTTAGGCGAACTTGGCTTCAGGCGAAGTTATACCTTAGGCGAACTTGGCTTCAGGCGAAGTTATACCTTAGGCGAACTTGGCCGTAGGCGAAGTTATACCTTAGGCGAAGTTACGCTTGAAGGCGAAGTTACGCTTGAAGGCGAAGTTCATCAGGCGAACTTGATCTTGCAGGCGAAGTTGTCGCGCTGCAGATCTGTTTGCCCATAACTCCTTCGTTTCTTAGCCAAATAACTCGATTTTGGTACCCACGGAACCGTATGATCGGCGCCTACAAACCCCAACCTTCAAATCAGCCTAAAATCGACGTTTTAGGGGTCCGATTTGGGCAGTTGGGTTTCGGGTCCGGTTAACCCATCCAATCCTAACCATTTTCAGTAATAATAGCTTTGTTAGATTAGTTCTTACCTTACCAACTCAGATCTATCAACAAATCTCGGGTCTCGGCTTCGAATCTAGATCGGTTAGAATGTGTGTGTTTTGAGGGTGTAAGGAGTGCGTGTTAGGGAGTTTGGTGAGAAAATGAGATATTTTGGGATTTTGGGGGTATTTATATCCCTGAAATCCCATTCTCATTTAACCTATCTCAATTAACCCAAGTCCATAACCCACTTCCATTACCCGACACTAGCCCGACCCATACCAACTCCTATTCTTTTATTTATTTCCTGATAACCCGAGTAAACTTCCCATCTATTAATAAGTAATATAATTAATATTACCTTTGAAATTTCGGGATGTTACACGAATCGAGTACAGTACTGGGTTAACAATGTTCCCAGATGTACCGATTGATACGTATTTAAGTTATGGGAATTATATAGTAACGACTAGATATTATATTACAGATCCAGGCACGTAGCTGTTCCTTATATTACTCACCGACTCACAAAAAGGTGAGTTTTCACGAGCCCCTTTTAATGAATTGTTTTAATTATATTTTCCCGGGGCGGAAAACATGTCTTATTTAAAGTATTTAAGTACATACCGATCGTATGGAAATACTTGTACATTTATATATATATGGTCTGATGCACAGAATATATAAAATGTTTATCATGTGTTATTGTTCTGGGGTAACATAGTTCCCAGGGGTTATTATTGTTCTGGGGTAACATAGTTCCCAGGGGTTATTATTGTTCTGGGGTAACATAGTTCCCAGGGGTTATTATTGTTCTGGGGTAACATAGTTCCCAGGGGTTATTATTGTTCTGGGGTAACATAGTTCCCAGAGGTTGTGATTGTTCTGGGGTAACATAGTTCCCAGGGGTATTTATTGTTCTGGGGTAACATAGTTCCCAGGGGTTATTATTGTTCTGGGGTAACATAGTTCCCAGGAAGTTAATGGAAATGTTCTGGGGTAACATAGTTCCCAGCATGATTATATTGTTAATAAATGATTATTAAAATGATTTGTCTGTGTTTATTTAAATTAGTGAAACTCACCAACTATTCGTAGTTGACCCGTTTTCTTTACATGTTTTCTAGGTATGCCCAAGTTGGATTGATTGATGTGTGCTTAACTATCTGTGCTACCTGTTGGAAGCTTGCTGCTCTATGTTTTGTAATGAATTTATTAATGTCTTATCGGTAAAATATGTGTGTAACACCTAGACAGTAATGAAACTCGCAACAATGTAATATGTTATAAATTAATGTAGTGGTATTTTCTTTATAAGCAATGCTGTTGATATCAGATGTGTCTGTTGCATCCCGTGTACGTTTCCGCTGCGGTTACGGGGTGTTACACTGGTTTACTAATGTTCTACTGTTATGTTACAGAGATGGCATATGAGATCATTACTGATGCTCCGGCAACACAGAACCTTGTTATTAAAGAGAACCATGTTACACAAGAGGATCCTATGATCCAAGGTGAACCACAAGCTGATGAACTATAAGTATAACAAGATCCAACACCACAGCAACAGCCACAAGCACCACAACAAGAAGCACCAGCCATTGCAGAAATCGCTTATGATAAGAAACACAATATTTGTGCTTTCTTACAATAAGACTTTGTAGACCGTCACATGTTTGGAGACATAATTGCATTTTTAAGCCGTTCACGCATTCAGTTTGTTATTTCCGCTAATGTCCCTATACATTTAGCGTGATCCGTCTTTTCTGGGATTCCGCTCATTAAAATGATGTTGAAAAGACGATTATAGCACAGGTGAAGAACAAGACCATCAAGATTGATGCTGATGTGATCTATCGTGTTCTTCGTTTTGCTGACATGATTGATCATCCCTACGAGGTTGATAAGACATTGATTTGTGGATTGTTTCAACGAATGTTTTATAAGGGTGACCTTGATCGTTCCCAGTACAACAAGGCATACTTGTGTGATCAATACAAGTATTTTCTGCATGTCCTTATCCATTTCCTTTGGGGAAGCAAGGGTGGTTATGACAAATGCAGGTTTATGCTGCAGTCGGCATTCGTTGCTTTAATTTTGAACAAACCGTTCAATTTCTCTGAGCTTATATTTTATCACCTCAAGGAGAATTTCCTGTCAAGCATCGTAAGAACAAGTTTCTTATGTATCCGCACTTCCTCCAACTAATTATGCAGGATTTAATGCCTGATCTTGAGATTGACCAGGCATTGGTGGACGATGTGTTAGTTCTGGAGAATATGTTAGCTGATAATATGAAGGGTATGAAGACATATCAGAAGCAAACAACTGAGGATAGACCGAGGGCAAAATGTTTGATTGGTTATATGGTGAATCCAGATTTTTTTGCATGTCCTTCTATTGATCGTTGGATACATGATGATTTGGATTCTGAATGAGAAGAGGGACCAGGTGGGAACGATGGTGTTAATGATGGTGATGAAGGTGGTGATTGTGGTAATGGGGGAGATAGATGATCAATTGACGTTGAGGCAGCTAGTTCTTCGACCTCTGAATGTAAAAGGAAGGGAATGGCTATGGTGAAATATCAGCCACCAAAACGACGTGTTACGAGGGGAGACTGTGCGGAAATTGATCCTCAAAAACCAAGCTCGTCAATTCCTCAGGAAATACTGGTGGTGTCGCCTACTGTTAGCACCCCAGGTATTATTGTCAACGACGACGACTTCCACTAATCCAAAAATTGCGTCAATTCCACAATCGATGATGTCTCCCATGCCGACCTCTCCAATGACAATGATGGTTACTTCGCCTGCTCTGTCAACGATGCAAATACACCCTCCGACTCTATCATTCATGAGACTCAACCATCCACATGGTCCAGTGCAGCCTGTACCTCCTACATTCCATTCCTTTCCTATCACACAACAGATGGACATGTTGTTGAGTTTGATTCATCTCCAGGAGAATCAAATGGCTGTCGATCGTTATCAACAAGACCAAATGTTGATAAATCAATAACGATTAGTAAGACACATCTCGTATTGTCAAAAGGAGAATAAGGAACTCCGTGAGCTTGTTATTGATCAGGGGAGAAGATTAAGGAACAGAACGAGGTTATTTTTTAATTAACATGTAAGGACGATGCGTTGAAGAAATTAAAGAATATCGACGATGATTAAGATCCAGATGCAGTAGACTTTGGTGTAAATGAGTAGAAACAAGTTGTGGATACGTCTTCTAGTGCTACCGAGACTGTTGGCGATGATCGACAATTGATTGTGTATCAAGATACTACTAATGTAACTCTGATCGAGTCGATCAAAGCTAACACTATTTATGAATTATGAAAAAAGAATTGTGAGGAGTTTGGTGAATGCTGATGAGATCGAGGATGGTGAGTTTGTTAACTTAGCCCTGTTTGTGATGAAATTTTGTTGATGTTGGGTTTAAATGATGAAGAAGATGTTTTGAAAGTCGAGGAGGATGAAGGTAGTAGATGATGATGAGATACGATTCAATACGAGTATTCCACCAGGGGATTACGTCGTTTATTTGAGGATATCGAGCCTCAGGATGTGACAACAGAGGAATATCCTAGTCCATATACACGTTCTAATGTTGATCAGTGTGTTTTATTCTTCACTGACCAACATGTAAAGCTGCAGAAGAACATCGGGGGAAGACGATGAAGAAAAAGGGTAAAGTATCGGAAAAAGGATTGGGTTTAATGGATCCTGATGTTGAGGGGTGGTTTGGGACACACAGCAAATCCCAAACTTCTAAGATATTTGAGGCATACCATTACGTTGATAAAGAACATCTAAAGGAGGTCAATGCACTTACAAAGGCTAACCAAACGACGACATTCAAGGCAGTGAAGACCGTCAAATGTGACATTGTGTCGTATATATATGACTTTGAACTAAGGTATGTATAATCAAATGGGAGAAATGGCATTCAATATTATCATTGCATTACATACATTCTCTCATTGCCGAGGTGGAACGTGCAGACTCTTGCTAATCGGTAGTTTGTAAACCGTGGTGGAAATCAACTAGCAGGATGGTTTCATCAACATCTGCTATTTGAGATCAATCACGAGTTAAGTTTATCAAGTCGCAAGTGCCTACCAGAAAGTATATTGACGAGATTGATCGCAGACTGGTTGGAAAAAACTTGTGTTACCGCCACGCACGATGAAATGAGTGCCTGTGAAGACGTTTCCGCAAAGTCTTTACAAGACGTTCAACAGGTGATATTATGACAATCCGAACAGGTGAAGCCGTTATTTTTCTAGGAACAGGTTTGAAGATAGAGTTTGTGAGAGTCGTCGATCTAATGTGGCCCATTAACTTATCATAGACAGACAATGACGTGCTATTCAATAAATAAATTCTTTTTGCCGACATTAAAGATTATGGCTATTCTAAGCAATTCCAACGCGTTGTACATGTGTGTCACACGTTTGGAGTTCATGGTTGTGCTGATTGAAGACGAAGCGATTCAAGTAAATTAAAGACAAAGAGCACGAGATGAGGGGGAGTTTGTTAGCACATCGTCTTGGTCTTCGTATTAATTATGTTTTATTATATTAATGTTGCATATTTTTAATTACCAGTCCCATTCGTTAAGTTTAATAGCTCATTCATTAAGTATGTTTAACGAATGATGCTATACGCTATTGTTATTGTCCATTCATTAAGTATGTTT